>NC_041219.1:73582185-73601559 GCF_002837175.3 Physeter macrocephalus | reverse complement strand
CGGAGCCTGTGCTCCGCAACGGGAGAGGCCACAACAGTGAGAGGCCCGCGTACCACAAAAAAAAAAAAAAAAAAAAGAAAGCTGGACAAAATTCAGATTATGTAACTGAGTGTTGGACTGGGATACTCTGCTTCCAGAAAAAGCAGAAGAATTACATCCCAAAGCTAACTTGTCATTATTTCTGCAATTTGTATGATTCTCTGACTGTAGTATGTGTTACAAAATACCAAAAGGTTCCACCGGCAAACAGATTTTTAATCACAATAACATATTGATTAAACAATAGAGTGATTTTTATTTTATTTTGTTAGGTTATGAATCCACAGATGATTTTCCCAGCAGCTTGAACTTCTACTCACTGGCAGCACTTTGTTTTTGATTCTGAATCGTGCTTTCTCTCAGTTTCTGTCACTCTCTCCCTCCCTCACTCTCTCTCTCTCACACCCTGTCCTCCTCTTCTTCTGTCGTTAGCTCTCTCAAGCCCACCCAACCTTCTCTTTGTCCTCAGTATTTCCTTTGGCTCTACCCTCTGCTTCATAGACCTTAGCCCTTTCTGGCTTTAGTCGTCTCTGTAGCTGGCTTAGTCGCCCTAGGATCCTTCCCCCTCCTTGAATAATCACCAACTCCTGGTGATACTCACCATCTATTTTTCCATGTCAAGCTGAAGAATCTTTTTGATAAAAGTCACGAAACAAACATAAGGGCCTCACTACGATGTTTATTCTATATAACTTAAACTGGACCCGCAATAAATCCCCTTCCTTCTTTGGTTCACCTTTTATCAACTGTCTCATTTCCCTGAATGGTTCTTCCAAGCCTTTCCAACATCCTCCAACAGGTGGGAGTATGCCAGATATTAACCTGTGATCATGAGCTCTATTCCAAGGAAACAAACACAAATGCCCTTCGGGGTGTCCACAGTCTGTTGTGGAATACAGACACAATAAATATCAGTGCTATCTAATGCATTAAGGGAAATGATGGAGAAGTTTACAGGTTGTTAACATCTCGTTGGGTTGTGGTAGGGGGCAGCCGAGGAAGAGTCAAGAAAGGTTTCTTAGACGAAATGGTGATGGAGCTGATGGTAAAAGATGGAAGGGAGGGACTTTCCTGGTAGTCCAGTGGTTAAGACTCCACGCTGCCCATGCAGGGGGCGCCGGTTCGATCCCTGGTCGGGGAACTAATATCCTGCATGCCACGTGGCACGGCCAAAAAAAAAAGATGGAAGGGAGAGAGCCATATCCAAGTGGGCAGAAGCAGAGTAGCCAGCAAAAGGAAAGGCATGGAGGGGTGAACAGCATGAGTAGAATCTTCATTTCCTGTGAACAGCTCAGTGTTTCTGGAGTATAAGTTTCAGAGCAGGGCAATGCCAGCAAGAGATTGGCCAGATCATATGTGGCCTTTTATATTAGAAAGCTTGGACTTCATCCTATGGACTTATAGAGGATGGCAAACAATTAAAGAATTTCAAGTAGAGGATGCAGGGTCTAATTTTTATTTTTGACCACTGTGGCAGCTATGGGAAGTTGTTCATCAGGGGACAATATTGGAGTCAGAGTAACTAGGTAGAAGGTTATTGCCATAGTAACTAGGTAGAGGGTTGTTGCCATAGTAACTAGGTAGAAGGTTGTTGCCATAGTCCATGAGAGGTAACAAAACCTTGATCCGGGAGAGGTAGTGGTGGTAGTATTCAGGATTAGAGGACAAAGTTAAGAAATATTGGTGGGGAGATAGAATTTTTAAATCTCAGTGGTTTGGTTTGGGATGGATATGAGAGAGCGTGGGTGCCTGGGTGGATGGCAGTACCAACAGTTGGGTTTGAGAATAGAAGAAGAAAAACAATTTTACATAGGCATATACTGAATTTGGCTTTGGAAGTACTGAAATTGAGGTATGTACTGAACAGCCCAGTGGGATACACTCAGCACAGAGGTCAACATATGGGTCTGAGCCTCAGAGAAGGAGACAGTATTGGGGAATCCTCAGCCCGTATGACATAGAAAAAGCTGGAGTGTGGAGGAAGGCTTCCAAGTGAGAGGAGGAGATGATGGGAGTTCACATGGAAAACATCAGCATTGAAAAGTTGAAAGAGAAAGGAGATCACACACTCACAAAAACTTTCCAGTCCGAATGGTGTGAGGACAACCGGGCATGTGTGGCACGTGGAAGTGAGGGGAGAAAATACCCTTGGGAACAAAAGAATTGATTATCAACTGCCTCAAAGCAATAACATGGACTGAAGCAGAGCCTTTGAATTTCTCGTTTAGGAGGTTTTGGAGCTTTTAGAGAGGAGTTTCCAGGAAGGTAAGGGCAGATACCAGATTGCACAGTGCTGGGGAGGGACTTGCCGGAAGGAAATGACACAAAAAGAAGAGTCTTCTCTTTATATGTCTAGATTAGATGGAGGAACACAAGATTGACATGGCGCCAGAAAGATGTTGTGTGATAATTGGGAGATTTGGGGAAGAGTTATTGTATAGAAGGGTGAGTCCCACAGAGGAAGAAAGATAGTACCTTTGAAGATATTCCTGTGTCTCATGGTCTTGCCTTTACACTGCTTCCTCGAAGCCTTTTTCTTCACAATCGTAAGAACTATTATGTCAGCACGCTACCTCCGAAACATGGGTTCTTTGGAAAAATCTATCGGTAGACTGAGCCTCATTCTAAGACATGATCCTGTCCCCCCAATTATAACAACACAAAACATGAACAGCAAAATAAGCGCATCACTTCACCCCTATTTCTGCTCCTCTGAGCTTTCCTTTCAGTGTCAAAATTCTCTCTGGCTTTTCACAGTTATCAAAAAGCCTGTAACCTGTAAATTCCTTAAAATATCACAATAACCTTCATCACCAAGGTGAAATGTTTGTCTCAAATCTCATCATGAACTTCCTGCTGACCTTTTCTTCTAGCTCAGATTGCACGTTCTCTGGGTCTATCTCTGGCTGGGAACTTCTCCATCATTTTAAGCATCTCCTTTTTCCTCTTCCAGGTGCACTAGTTACCATGTGGTAATGAATCTGCTTTCACAGTCTCACTTCCTTCCACATATTCCCACAGCCACACCTTGGTGGGGTTTTTTTTGTTTTATTTTTTGTGGTATGCGGGTCTCTCACTGTTGTGGCCTCTCCCGTTGCGGAGCACAGGCTCCGGAAGCACAGGCTCAGCGGCCATGGCTCACGGGCCCAGCCGCTCCGCGGCATGTGGGATCTTCCCGGATCGGGGCACGAACCCGCGTCCCCTGCATCGGGAGGCGGACTCGCAACCACTGCGCCACCAGGGAAGCCCCACACCTTGGTTTTTGAGGCTCACCCTGGCTCATACCCCCCAAATAGACTGTTCAGTGCTGCCAGACAGAATTTTCCACTTTGAACTCATTTCCTTACTCAAAAGCCTATCAATAACATTGTACCGTATATAACTCTAATATTCTGATTTTCCTGCCATATAAGGTGCCCCACAATTGGGCCCCTTCTTTTTTGCCTGCCTTTTCATCCACTGTTCTCCCATTTATAGCTCAGGTTCTGGTTCAACTGCATTACTCATCTTTAACTCTCTCTCATGTGTTCTCAGTTACGGTGTTTCTGTTTGGAATGCCCAAACTCCTAAGCTGTTGAACTACTGCCCTGTCTCTGAGACCCAGATCTAAAGCCATTGTTCCATGAATTCAGCTTTCTCTGGTCTCACTAACCAGAAGCAAACACATCTGCTCCTAAATTTGTCGATCACAATTAGCTATATAGTACTGTACATATTTTTCATTGTCTCATCTCCTCTGTTGTATACTATGCCTTACCATATTATAGAAAGTATGTGAACTTTACCATCAGGTAGACATGGGTCTACACTGGTTCCACATCCTGGCTCTGTGGTCTTGGTCAAGTTTCCTTTCACCTTGAAAGTGAGGAATATAATGCCATGTTTGGGGGTTGTGGTGGGTATAAATGAAATCCTGTATATAAAAATTCTTAGCTCAATGCTTAACTGAGAGTAAGCTCTCAATACATGATAACTTCTCATCTTTAGGATATCCACATCTACATCTTATCCATTTTTATGCTTCCATAGTGTATATTAGGGATCATTCATAAATATTTGCTTAATGAATGACTATCCAATTAGTCACCTCCAAATTAACATTGTCTCTATACTTATGTGGCTTATAACCTATAAAAGGAAGATAAAGCAAGTAAGTCCTAAATTGCTATATACTGCAGACAAAAAACTTAGATACACTAATTCCAAGTTATCCCAAGTTTTATCATATGTATGGTATTGTTTCTGTGGCATACACATGTCCACAGGGATATAGGGTGATATATCAGAAGGTATTAGATCAACATGGCCTATTTTTCAGAAGCTTCACATTTATTAACAAATTTGAGAGACCACTGAGGTGAGTTAACCTGAGAGCAAATTCAAATAGTATTTTTATATTAGGACAAATACTTTGTAAAGTAGAACAAATTTAGTGTGAACATTTAAAATAAAATAGAAACTTAAATATTGAAAAGTGTTTTCAAGCTCTTTTAGCTGCTAATCCCTGTGACCTCAGTAACATAAGGGTTCTTTATTCTCTGCCCTCAAAGGGCAGAAACATGTGGGAAGTGTTGTGATAAGGTATATCTAGATATGCATTCATTCCTGGAATCACTTACCACATATAAGATCTAATATATACCATATATATTAGAAGAACTTAATTACAAGAATAATTTAAACATTCGGGATATTTGGGGGTTGTATTAGTAGGCTATCAAATAGTTGTGATTAATCTAGAAATGGTTCTTGGAGGAGTTCGGTGTTAAATTGTGATCCAAAGGGGGATATAGTATCAAATAACAGAGGAGAGATTCTCCACAGTAGGAGTTGGACCCAGGAATATTCCAAGGATGCCCATAGTAGCACCAGAAGAGGTGGGTACTGTGACAGGCAGTGAGAGCAAATGGGACTTTCCTAGCCTTGAAGACAGTGAACCAGATGTTTCAGAGTTGGAATTCAGAAAACAGTTGCTAGTGGTCCAGAAGGCGGTCATGATGAGGTGATGATGAGCACATGACAGAGCTGAAGCAGTAAGCATGGAAACAAATTGACTCTGTTGTCCACATTAACTATTAATTTTGAATTACTAGAGGTGAAAAATCCAGTGAAAAGGAGATGTCGACAGACCAGGTGTGACAAAATAACAAAATGGAGAAAGGATTTGATGATAGGTCAGAACTCCTATCATAGGAGGGTCAGGTTCCTAGAATTAAAGATCTTTCTAGATGATTTAATAGGAAATGAAGGCTAAATTGTGCGGGGGGGGCATCTATGTTCTTCTCTTGGTAATTAGTCCCTTCTCTATACTTTGCACATTATTTTATTATCTTTATTGTCTATACTTATGCGTGAAAGTCATTCATTCACCTATTTGTTCAACCATTACTTACTGAGCATCTACTAAGTGCTAGGGTATTGCAGTGAACAAAAACAGACAAAAAAACACTTCCATCATGGAACTTATTTTCCAGCATACATAGAATGTCAAATGATGACTATGGAGAAAAATAAAGCAGAGAAGAGGAATGTGGATGCCTGGCTTAGTGGGTGGGTATGTTCCCTTACCTTAGTCATACTGGGTTGGAAACACAACATAAGTGTAGTCTTAACATTTTTCCTGAAAAGTTTGTATTGAGCACACAGAGCTCCTCTTACCCTTCCTTTCTTTCTCCCTTGGTTGTCTCATCTGATGCTCTGGCTTTCATTGTTCATCTTATGTCATTTATCCTTGGACTAGCAGAGTTATGTCTTGAATGCTCTGTTTGGAATTTCCAGCTTCCTACCTAACATCCCAACATTGGTTGTTCTGTAGGCATCTTAAACTCAACACATCCAAAATCAAATACATCCTCCCTTTAAAATCTCTTCCTTCTATTTTTTCTCCTCTTGATTTAGTGATATTACCTTAAACTTGGTCATTCAAGTCAGAATATCGAGTAGTCCTTGATTCCTCCTAAATTGGTACCTCTAATCGGACATCAAGCCCTCTTCAGTTTCTACTCCAGAGTCCTCTTCAATCTTTATTATTGATACATTCAATTATTCTGTGAACTTTAGTTGAATGCCTACTGTTTTCCAGCTACTATGCCAGGTGCCAGTAATACAAGAATAAATCAGACAAAGTAGTAGAGCCTAAGATAGAAACAGACAAATTTTCATAGCAAAGACACAGAGAGGATCAACCAAGGGAATCAGAGCTGTGGCAGTGGTTGAGTGGGCTCTTGGAGAAGGAATTCCTGTAAAGTGGGAAAGAGACTAGATGGGGGTATAGAGTTTTCAGAGGACTTGGTGTGTTTGGAGAATGGTGAGAAAGTCAGAGTGACTACAAGACATGTGCACAGAGTGGATAGTCAGTGCATGAGTCTGAGGGCGACTTCAAGTTCACTGGTGGACAGGGACTTCATTAACAGAGGGGAAGAAGAAGGGCTAAAGAAACAAATCTTTGATGAGTTGAGTTTGACATGCCCATAAGTCATCCAGGAGGCAGCGGGAAATAGGATCTAAAGTTGAGAAGAAGGGTCAGTACTGGGGATAAAGATCGAGAACTCATCAGCGAGATGATGGTTGAAACCATGGGAATGGATGATCAAGCTTAGAGAGCAAGACCCAGTGAAGATGAAAGACAACCAGTTTCCCTCCCTTATATCCCTCCTCCCCTGTCCTAGCCCCCTGGACTCCTACCCTTAGCCTCTTCTCTCACAGTCTTCCTCTAAATCCTGGCACAGGGAGTTACTTAAAGCACAGCTCCCAGTATGCTAGGCTCACTCAAAAATCTTCAGCATAAAGCACAGACTCCTTAGCTTTGTGTTTAATACTTTTCATGGTTTGTGCCAAATGTACCATTTCATCTGCATTTCCGAGTGTTCCCTCCTGGCCACACCAGAGGAAGTGACAGTCCCCCAAACAGGGCATTTACTCTCATCTCTAGCTTTGCTGTGCTATTTCCTCACCCCAGAGGCAAAAGAACATAGCTTTGGAGTCAGGAATATTCTTATTTAAATACTGGCTGACTTTTCCACTAAATAGAGGTGTTAACTTGAGCAGTTAATTGAATCCCTCTGAATCTCTTTCCTCACATGCTAAAAGGTCACATCGGATTATTGTAATTATTATAGCATATCTGGACATCTTTATAGTTGTCAGCATAAATAGCTGCTCAATAAAAATTAAGTACCTTTTTCTTACCGTTCATCTCTTCTCCGCTTGCCATGATCATGTTTCATAGACCAGACATTTAAAGTTTTATGCCTCTTTGAAACCTTTTTAAATGTACCTGGTCAGAACTCATTTTGTCCTCCTTTATGTTTCCTTGGCAGATTATATCACTTCAGAATATAAAACAAGTTGTCTGTTTCCTCTCCCATATTATAGGTTAATTGATGGTAGACATTATCTTTATAGTCCTATGTACCTTGCAACAGGTAGGGAATTGTTTGAATTGAATTCTAGGAGAAAGCTACTTTAAAATTTTCTCCTTTTTTTTTGGTAATAACTCTGTTGAGGTACAATTCACATACTGTATGATTCACCCACTTAAAGTGTATAATTCAATGGGATTAGTATATCCAGAGCTGTCCATCCATCAACACAATCAATTTTAGAACATTTTCACTGCCCTGAAAGAAACCTCCTACCCTTTAGCCGTCACTGCTCCCTTCCTTCCCACCAAACCTTCCATCCTCCTCAGCCCTAGGCAACCATTGATCTACTTTCTGTTGCTGTAGATTTGCCTATCCTGGACATTTCATATAAATGGAATCATATAATATGTGGTCTTCTGTGACTTGCTTCTTTCACTTGGTATGTTTTCAAGGTTCATGTTATAGCATGTATCAGTACTTCCTTTCTTTTTATTGCAGAAAAATATCCACTGTATGGATATACCATATTTTGTTTATCTTTTTATCAGTTGATGAACATTTGTGTTGTTTCTACTTTTTGGGTATTATGAATAATGCTGGATATTCATGTACATGCTTTTGTGTGGACGTATGTTTTTCTTTTGTGTATATACCTAGGAGTGGAATTGTTGGTACACATGGTAACTCTGTGTTCAACCTTTTGTGGAACTGCCAAGCTGTTTTGTAAAGTTGCACTATCTTACATTTCCATCAGTAGTGTAGGAGGGTTCCAAGTTATCCATGTCGTCATCCACATTGCTATTATCTGTTTTTGATTATAGCTATCCTAGTGGAACAATATTTTATGAGTGACATATTCTTTTTTTTCTTAAAGTAATGAGAATTTATTGAAACAGTACATGAGCAATTTAAGATAACAGGTGCAGTAAGCAAAGAGCCATCATGGAGAGCCAGATGCTATTCATGAAACCAAAGCAAGACCCTCAGCCCCACCATACACTATTACCTAACAACTTTTTTCTCGGCTTCCCCTTTCTCTCTGTCTAGAATGGCTTCCCTATTCTAATTGCTTCTCTCTACTTGCTGCTCTACCTCCTGGTTTCTGCCAGTTCACATCGTCTACTGCCTCATTGCTTTCTGCTTATATCCTACTCTTTCTGCATCTCTTCAATTCTGTTATATTCTTAGTGACATATTCTTAATTCACTCAATTAGTATTTTATTCAGTGCTGACTATGTAGCAGGCAATAGTCTAAGCTATTGGGACCACTGGTGAAGAAAAGAGACACATATATCTGCCCATGGACATGCAATAAATAATCAACATAATAAGCTCATATCTAAGTTCCTGGATAAAATGATATTCCTTTTTTCTGTGCCAGTTAGCAGGCTGGATTTTTCTTGCACAATCATTTTTACCTCTGTAATTGAAACTTGTGGTCCAGTTTAATAGAACACCTTTGATATGGCTACTACATTCAGTCTGTTAAGAGGTGATAAGCACTCTAGGAAAAGGAAGGGGACAAGGAAAGAGTGATCAAAAGTATCGGCAAAACGGAAGAGACAGGCTATAGGATTAAATAAAGTGATCAAGTTAAGCCACGTTGAGAAGGTGAGATTTGAGAAAAACTGGAAGGTAAGTGAGTTAGTCAAAGAGATACCAGAGAGAAGAGGTTTGTGGGCAGAGGAAACAGCCAGTTCAAAGGCCCTGAGGCAGGGGTCTGGGTGCGAGGAACAGCAGGGAAGCCATTGTGGCTGGATGAGATTTAGCAAGGGAGAAGATAGTGGGAGACAAAGTTAGAGAGGCCTGGGGGCCACATCACTTAGGGCTTAGCAAAAAGATATTGCATGGGATGTAGTTAAACTCAACAATTATACGATGTTTTTCCAAACTTTGAACTTAACTGGGCATCCTGTATTTTCCCTGACAACCCTACTTGTAGGGCACCGTAAGAACTTTGACCTTTATTCTGAGGAGGTGAAGAGCCCCTGCAGTGTTTGGAACAGAGGAGGGACACCATCCTACTCGGGTTTTTAAAGGATCACTCTGGCTGCTGTGTTGAGAATAGGCCACAAAGAATAAAGGTGGAAACAAGGGGTCTGGAGATTATTTGGGTAATCCCGATGAGACATGATAATGGCTCAGACCAGAGTGGTAACCATGGAGGTGGTGAGAAGCAATCAGATTCTGGGTATATGTTGAAGGTAGAGCCAAAAGAATTTCAACATGAATTGGATGTGGCATGTGTGTGAGAGAGAGAGGATTCAAGGGTGACTTAGCCTAGACTTCTGGCTTGAAAACTGGAAGAACGGAGTTGTCGTGGAATGAAAAGAGAACATGGGTGGAGCAGGTTTGGGGGAGAGGATTGGATTTTATTTGAAGCATGCTGAGCTGTTGATAGGTCAAGTAAGATGAGGCATAGACATCAGCCAGCCAAATTTTATGGTATTTCCCGTAAAAATATCCAATAATATAATTTAAAGGGTCACGCCTTCATTGGGGACAGGATTTTACTTTATTGTACTTTGCATCTTATTGTTTAAAGGGTCTTGTTCATGCCTAAATGGCCAAATGACCTTTTTTTTTAAAAAAAAAAAAAATATGTTTAGGAAAAGAGTAGCCAGGTTTGGAATTCAATTTCCAGATTTCTCCTCCAGTATCTGAACTGCAAAACCAGACTGAATCCCGACATCCCATTTTACTTGGCAGTATAATTCATTTTTCCATAGATGTTTTTCTTCATCTCCATTCATTTCCTTTCATCTACGCCTCAATCTCTGAGAGAAAAAAATCTTACTACCCAGTGTCCTTCCAGAGGCTAAAAATATGCCCTGGAAATTGAGCAGACCTTCCCCTCCCCAAAATGCCTGGAACACAGCAGTCTAAGGGGTGGAATGGGCCTGTGGGTCCTTATTGCATTCGGAGCCCAGATATCTGTGGACATTCGTTTGCCCTTCACTGATTACAAGTGGTTTTGAAGAGATGACTGTTAGCTGCCTTTTCTCCTTTTACCCAAGTTTCTGGTTAAAATGACACTTTCTTTCTGCCCTGATTAGCAAGCGTGCTTTTTCTTGCACAATCATTTTGACTTCTTTTTCTTAGACTTGCGGTGCAGTTTAATTTGACAATTTTGAAACAGCTATATTTAAAATTGTCTGCAAATTTTACATCTATAATAGGACTGTGCATTTCTAAGGATCCACAGCAAAGAAATTAAAAACTCTGACTTCGTTTCTGGAGGTCTTATATACGACGTTGTTTTTAATCATAACATTTTAAATTGTCATGCTCTTTCAGAAAGCGTTTTCTCACAATAATTATTATGTTCTGTTTTTATGCCAAGAAGTGAGTGCTGATTGAATTACACACATTGTGTCTCCTGTGATTTGCAGGACTCGAGAGGGACAAGTTTGATAATAAAACGGTCTCCTTTGAGGAGCACATCAAGTCAGAACACAATATGTGGCATTATTTGTACTTCCTAGTCCTGGTGAAGGTGAAAGACCCAACTGAATACACCGGACCTGAAAGTTACGTGGCTCAGATGATTGTGGTGAGTGAGAAGAGGGTTTGCATCTATGACTATGTTGCATTTTGTCTGCTTTCACCTTCCCTACCCTACCTTTCTCCCAGAACATAAAGTTTCTAGCAATCATTTTGTTAACTTTTAAATAGGACTGGCAGTCATTGAAGAACCCCTATCCTGGCTAAATCATTGGCTTCTAGTGGACTTCTTGGTTATACAAACCAAATCTAAGCCTCAGGTGTGCAGATGGTATTTCCTGGAGAATTCTCTGTGCAGTGAATTCAGTCCTGCCTGTCATCCTCTGACCTCATGCCTCCTGTCATCACTAATGTCTCAATTCCCCAAACCTGGAACTTTGCCATTGGCAAAAGGAGATTCATACTGTAAGAAATTCCTTGAATTTCAGAAATTAAGGATCTAAGCAATTAAATTGTGTTTGGGGAGAGGATAATGTTCAGTTCCAATGGGAGAGCACTGGCTTTTTGTCAGCACACGTTTTGGATAGATTGACTGGTGTTGGTGATGGATTTGCACTGATCCTGCTGCATCCAGTTGCTTGTAACTCCTCCTTAAGATCAGGAGCATTGCACAGAGTAGCATTGCGCAGGTTGTCCATGATTTGAACTTTCTTCTGCTTCATAGAAGATGAAAACTAACAGGCTGAAAGAGAAGTCAAAGTTACAACTTTCTTGTATCCCTGATACACAATTAGGGAGTGAGTATCATTGAATCTGATATAAATTCTTGTGTATAAACATAGCCATATATTGGATATTTTTTCAAAAATCATCCTCCAAAATTGTGTTAATAACTATTTGAGAATGAGACCTTAGAAGAGTCATGACCCTCTTTGATGCTCAGTCCCAAGGATAACATTTAGTAAGCACCAAAGTGTCAGAAGAGCCGGGTAACAGTGGGTCTATGTCTTCCCCTCCGCGAACTCATCATCCACTTAGGAAGACATAAACTACAATATAGGGAAAAACCAAAGAACACTTTCAGAGGCTAACATCTCACTAAGTACAGGTTAATATTGCAGTAGTTTCCCTTACCTGACAATATTTATGTGTCACAGGAGAGCTACATGTAAATCGAAGTTTTATAATTCAGCATTTTCCATCCTATCTTATTGACGTGCATTCTACCGTAAGTGATTTTCTCTCCATTCTTCATGTGACAGTGGGCAGAACCTAACGTTGTTTCTTTTTCTCCACAAATCCTTTTCTGCCCTCTCTCCCTTCTACATTAGGAAAAAAGGTAATCATTTTGAGGCTGTGCACTCAACAGTCATCATTTAAACAGTCTTGATCTCAAGATGCTCAGAGACTGTGTGAAACATTTTGTTTCTTCTTGCCAGGGGAGAATCAGGTACAGCGTTGCATTTAAAATGTGACCTCACACTGCTAGATTTTACCAAAGTTTGACTAAATTGAATTAATATGTATTTGTCAGGCATCCATTATGTCCCTTGGACTAAAAGATTGCAGGGAATATGCTGAAGAGTCTGAAATGTCCCTTCTGTGCCAAGGGATTTAGCGCTTACTAAGAAGAGGAGGGGGCAATAAACCCAAAGTAGAACAGGCTAAGTTCCCCAAGAGTGGAACAGATGGAAGTCTGGGAAGCCTTAAAGATGTAAAGTGACTGGGCTTCCCTGGTGGCGCAGTGGTTGGGAGTCCACCTGCCGATGCAGGGGACGCGGGTTCGCGCCCCGGTCCGGGAGGATCCCACGTGCCGCGGGGCGGCTGGGCCCGTGAGCCATGGCCGCTGAGCCTGCGCGTCCGGAGCCTGTGCTCCGCAACGGGAGAGGCCACGGCAGTGAGAGGCCCGCGTACCGCAAAAAAAAAAAAAAAAAAGGATGTAAAGTGACATCCAAATGGAAGGTGGTGGAGGGGAATTGGTGTGTGTGTGTGTGTCTGCGTGTGCATTACATGAGACGGGGTAGAGTTTGTGCAGATGGGGAGTGTCTGCTGGATTAAGAGTGAGTTCCTGTAAGAAGGAGCAGCCTGAACAAAAGCATAGAAATGGGACATTCAGACACTCAGGGTGTAGTTAGTTGCCCGGTTTCACTGGTACATAGTTTACGTGTCAGGAAGTTCTGAGAGATATGACCCAAAAAGTAGATTGGACTTCTGAGCAAGAAGTGTAGGTATTTGGACATTATTTTCTCTCAGCAATGGGAAGCCACCGAAGATTTTACCTAACGGAAGAATGTGGCCTGGGGAACAGCGCTCAGGAAGTGGTGTGTCGGCTGGTTCGGAGAAGGGAAAGATGAAGTCAGAGGTAGTATTTGGCAGTTGGTGAGATTAGGAGGTGGGTGTGGAGGAGCAGGGGACGGGGAGGACCGCGAGATGAGACAGAGACTCCCAACACTGTGAGCCGGGTCATTGGGAGAACGGTGGTGAACGGTTTCAGAAGGTCTCTGTTAGGAGGAGAAACCAGTTAGAGAAGAAGACTTGTGGATTTTGAAATGAGACCGGAGGCCGAGTCATGGGTTAAGAGGGCCAGTGTAGTGACAACAGCATGGGCCTTACAGCCAGAAAGATCTGAACTCCAATACTGGCTCTAGCACGTATCTGCTGTGTGGTCTTGATGTCTTGGGTGAGTCTTCAAACCTCCCTGAGACTCTGCCTCCTCACCTAAAAGGCAGAAAATCGGTGTGAGATCAGTGAGATGATATGTAAAAAGTGTCCAGCTCGGGACTTCCCTGGTGGTCCAGGGGTAAAGAATCCACCTTCCGATGCAGGGGACGAGGGTTCGATCCCTGGTCGGGGAGCTAAGATGCCACATGCCATGGGACATCTAAGCCCGCGCACCACAACTACTGAGCTCGTGCGCCTCAACGAGAGAGCCTGCGTGCAGCAACGAAAGATCCCGCATGCCTCAACTAAGATCCCGTATGCTGCACCTAAGACCCAACGTAGCCAAAAAAATAAAGAAAATAAAGAAAATAAAATAAATAAATATTTTTTTTAAGTGTCCAGCTCATGGTAGATACTCAGTAATTGACAGTTTTCATTGGGATCATCCACATGGAATGACAGTTTGAAGCCTTCAGGTTAGCAAGAGGTGGGAGAAGGGAGAAATGCAGAGAGAGGAGAAGAGAAAGCCAGAGACAGAACCTGGGGGAATCTCCCATTTAGGAAAAAAAGAGAAAGACAAGTAAAATAAGTAGAAAAGAAGACACTGAAAAGGGTAGAAGAAGAACCAGGCAATGGAGTGTGTTAGAAGCCAAGAGATGAGTATTTCCGTGTCAGAGTTCACAGCATCAATTGCTGCAAAGAGGAGACAGGTCCAAGCCTTTGGATATTGTGATAAGGAAATCACCAGGTGACTTTCACTGTGAGAGAAGACTGCTGCAAAAACGTTGACCCACCTTTAGCTTTCACGTTAAGACCCGCATTTTGCCGGGCTCTTGTACTTGAATTTTTAAGACATACTGATCCGTGTGTCTATCCGTCCTCTCCTGTCAGAACTCTCTCCAGAACCAGGACAGGAGGGAGGAGAGCCCACAAGCTTATTGCAACATGAACTGTCTCATTCTCATCCAAGCAGTGCACACCCAAGAGAACAGGCACTGGTCCTGGATTTTAATGGGCAGGAGGAGTGATATTAAGCTTTGGAAGGATGGAAACAAAAAGTCACTTGCCGGTAAGAGTGTTCATTTACTGAAATAGCCTGTTTGGAAAACTTCTAAAAATCTGTAGTTGATGAACCCAATTTGGAAAATCTGTTACTCCAGGCTTCTTGGAGATTATGGCCTCCTAATCTTGATCCTCCTAGAGAGAGAAGATTTTAGAGCACATGGCAAGTTGAAGCATGTCTGTAGCTCAATTCAAAGACTACATTTTCTCTCCCTCCAGGTCAAAGGTAACTACTCTTAACAGTTTGGTAGGAAAACTTCCATTTTCCTACCACTTTCATTTTTGGTCCTTAAAAATAGGTGCATTTACCAAGTTGATTTAAGTGCTTGTTTATCAATAGAGCTTTAGAGGAAGTTTTTAATTCTTCATAATTGATGTAGCTTTTACCCTCAAGGATTTATGCAAAATAAAATAAGGAAGTTCTTCATATTTGTTCACAAAACAACTCATCTGAATTCTACACATTTTAAGCCTGGTTTGTACCTAGAGGCCCTTAGAAACTGTTTCCTGTCTTC
This sequence comes from Physeter macrocephalus, assembly GCF_002837175.3. Lineage (NCBI taxonomy): Eukaryota > Metazoa > Chordata > Mammalia > Artiodactyla > Physeteridae > Physeter > Physeter macrocephalus. The sequence goes on along the minus strand of NC_041219.1, from coordinate 73,586,473 downwards.
TGGTGAAATGAGAAAAACAAGAGTATATCAAGTTTGGGGATGTTTCTCCCTCTGTATATTTTTTCGCCTCCAATACTTCAACTTTATTCTTTACCACTAGGTCCCATAAGGAATATTTATACTAATGTGCATTAAAACATACATTATAAATAAATTAATATATTGCTTCTAGGGCCTAGAATCTTAGGAAATACATTTGTGCCTCTACATCCCTCTAGTGACAGGATCAAGGCTCTGAAATATTAACAGAAGCTTAAAACTTCCTCACCCCTGCCTTCAAACCCTACACCAAGCTGTTGGCCTATCCACTGTCTGAGTCTTTGAATTAACACAGAACCTCTTCTGGGATATTGTTAGGGGAGATGTGACTAGATCAAGGTATTGGGGGGAATATATTTTCTTCTGGCAAACAAACTCTCATTTTTGATAAGAGAATTGATATTTTGAGCTAGTATTTACTGGGGACAGAAAGTAAGAGACAGAAAAGAAAGGACCATGCAGAAAAGTGAAAGTAATGAAAGAGAATCCAATAAACTAGGAGGAAAGGGTCTAAGAGGATAAGTCCTGCAGCCTGTGCTAGTAATGGCCTGTGACCATCACTCAGCCCTTTTGCCTCTCCCATTGCTCATAGGATGATATTGAAGGGGAACAAACAAAATAGAGATCCTTAGAAAAAATGCCCAAGGCTTTTAGAGGTTTCTCTAACATTTTGGAGACATTTTCAGTTGTTCGTTTGCTGAGGTATGTTAAGGACCTTTGGGAATATTTAGTACTTAATTTGACAAAGAGTGGGATTGAAACCAGAGGTACCTGGAAGGACAGGTACCATGCATGTTCAGAGAACTGCCCACGTGTTCTGGTGTCCTGGGCTGCAGCCCAGACCCTGGCTGACCAAGCCTCATGACCATGGCTTTGTGGGGACCAGTCTCTCATTTTAGCACACGGCACTTTTAAGCTCTTCTTCTTATTTGACTCTTGACTAAAAATTCTTTGTGGACATCATAGTGATGTCAGCTGGGACAATTTAACTCATGTTTTTTGTTTTGGGGGGGTGTTTAAATATTTATTAGAGTATAGTTGATTTACAATGTTGTGTTTGTTTCTGCTGTACAGCAAAGTGAATCAGTTACGCATATACATATATTCACTCTTTTTTAGATTCTTTTCCCATATAGGCCATTATAGAGTATTGAGTAGAGTTCCTTGTGCTATACAGTAGGTCCTTATTAGTTATCTATTTTATATAGAGTAGTGTGTTTATGTCAATCCCAGTCTCCCAATTTATCCCTCCCCTCACCTTCCGCCCCGGTAACCATAAGTTTGTTTTCTAAGTCTGTGAGTCTGTTTATGTTTTGTAAGTTCGTTTGTATCATTTTTTTAGATTCCACATATAAGTGATAATATATGATATTTGTCTTTTTCTGACTTACTTCACTTAGTATGATAATCTCTAGGTCCATCCATGTTGTTGCAAATGGCATTATTTCATTCTTTTTATGACTGAATAATATTCCATTGTGTTTGTGTGTGTGTGTGTGCATATACACACACACACACACACACACACACACACACATATATATACATACCACATCTTTATCCATTCATCTGTCGGTGGGCATTTAGGTTGCTTCCATGTCCTGGCTATTGTAAACAGTGCTGCTGTGAACATTGGGGTGCATATATCTTTTCAAATTATAGTTTTCTCTGGATATTTGGCCAGGAGTGGGATTGCTAGATCATATGGTAGTTCTATTTTTTAGTTTTTTAAGGAACCTCCATACTGTTCTCCGTAATGCTTGTACCAATTAACTCATGTTTTTGTTAACATAATAATTGTCGTGACACAAAAAAATAATTGTAAGTTTCTTAAAGGCCACAACCAGGAATAGAGTAGCTTTTGTTCTGTGTAAGACCAGGGCAGATGATAGCTATAATATATATTAAAAGCAATTTGATAGACACTGAGTGCCTCTTATATGCTAGCAGCTGTGCTATGGGTTTGATACGTAAGGATAAATAAGAAGTAATCTCTTCCCTCAGGAAGCTCAAAACGTTTATTCCATAAGTAAATAAAATAATGAGTGAGTTAACAAATGAACGGTTTATTCTTAGCCCTCTGGTAGTTGGACATAATTTACGGAAAGATACACCAAAATAGCTGCAGGAGTTGAGAACATGAATTTCTCATTAGGCAAATGTCATCTTTCTCCTCTTAAAATCGGAAGATAAAGACGCAGCAGGAACCTTATGCCACCTGAACCAAGTATAATGAATGCAGTATTAAAAATCGGATGGCTGATTTGAGAGACAGGCAATTTAATCCCTCTGTCGTCGCTCTCAGTATTTCTGAAGCCCGACCCATCCCGTACGTGCACAAACCCTCAGGAGGGCCCCTGAAGCCGCTGTCCTAGCAGAGGGGCAAGCATGCGCGTTGGACATAATTCACCCTTCAGAATGAATTCTTCCTTGCATAATCTATTAAGGGCTCAGAAAGAGAGAGATTGTCCTTTTAATGAGATAGAAAAGAAATGCAGTCACACAGAAGGAAGGAAAAGAGCTAAGAATTTCCCAGATGTTGTTTTCTGTGTCTGGAACTCAAAATCAATCTTGTTTAGTTAAACCGTATTTTTGAGCCGTAACTGTTGGAGGGGGGATATATTTGGGCTCATGAAAGACATCAAGCGTTCTAAGATTTACATGTACCCCTCCTGCATTAGCACCGTTTGCCAACTTAATTTCTGCATTATTGTCATGTGTCATAATTATGAAATTATATGTTCTGATCCTATTATTTCCAATTTATGCTAATTGTGTAATTGGATCTAATTAAGCCAATTATGTAACTGCTCAATCTTTAAAACCTATTTTAAAGACGTTAGAACATAATAAGACACTTTTAAAATGCTTACATTTCAAGGCAAGCTGGGGGTGGGAGGTTGTAGCTTCAGAATGCACAATTAAGAAGGAAATGTCTGCATTCAAGGAGATGCCACCTCTACTGTCCACATTTTAAATACAGACATGTGTCTTCAATTTAAGAGGGATCTTTTTTAGTTCCCAATTCTGGATTTCATTTTTGTTGTGGGACCTATCCTATACATTATCCTAATTTCCTATTTAGTATTCGTACTATAATCCATGAGTTACCACACATTTGTGCACGTTAACGTCTTTCTCATTCTCTTCTTATTTTGAAAATAGAGATAGAAATGGTGAATACTTAACAGTGTGGCTGTACACAGAGTCTTCATCTCAAAGACTGTCCTCAGCGCCGGAAGTGAGGGTGGAAGGATTTGGGCCAAATTGTTTTAAAAGAGATTCGGATGGAAGTAGGATGGGGAATAAGGCCGAGGGCAGGCACTTGAGGCGTGGACTCTCAGATGTCATTGACTGCTTCCTGAATTGATCAGAAACTGAATCTGCTGGTGTCCGGGTAATAGTCCTCAAAGTTCAAGAAGCTAAAGTGGCTCTTGTTAGTTTTTCTAATCAGTGTCTAAGGAGAAGCTCAGTGTCAAGGAAGGAACCTGGCCATCAGATTCTCAAGTTTGACTTCCTAGGATTCCCATTTACAAGATCGATGACTTGACTTATTCCTTCTGTACTTCACATTACCCGTCAATGAAGAAAGTGTAATCAGCCAGTCAGCACTCAGAATAGAATAAGATGAGTTGTCTGGAACCTGGAGGCCTCCTGCTGTGCCAGACCCTGTCCCATTTGCTGCCAGATCATGGGGAGAATGGGGAGGTAGGGATCCCAGGGAAAGAACCCGGGCAGAGAAGGCTGCAGGGTCATGGGGTCAGGGAGTGGGATTTGGAGGGCTTGGGACAGCAGGTAATTTGGCAACTGGGAAATACTGCAACAGTTTCAGCAACTAGCATAGCCATATCTATGCAAACCAGCTGAATATTGACCCCGTATATAACAAGACTTTCCTTGCAGAGTTGCTACCAGGATTAAATCAAATCATGCATACTAACAGTACTATGACGAATGGGACTTCCCTGGCGGTCCAGTGGTTAAGACTTCGCCTTCCAATGCAGGGGATGCAGGTTCGATCCGTGGTCGGGGAGCTAAGATCCCACATGCCTCTCGGCCAAAAAAACAAAACGTAAAACAGAAACAATATTGTAACAAATTCAATAAAGACTTTAGGGGCTTCCCTGGTGGCGCGGTGGTTGCGCGTCCGCCTGCCGATGCAGGGGAACCGGGTTCGCGCCCCGGTCCGGGAGGATCCCACATGCCGCGGAGCGGCTGGGCCCGTGAGCCGTGGCCGCTGAGCCTGCGC
>NC_041219.1:73569086-73582085 GCF_002837175.3 Physeter macrocephalus | reverse complement strand
AACGGGAGAGGCCACAACAGAGGAAGGCCCGCATACCACAAAAAAAATAAATAAATAAAAAATAAAAAATAAAGACTTTAAAAAAATGGTCCACATCAAAAAAATCTTAAAAAAAAAAAAAACCAGTACTACGACTAATATAAATTGACATTCGATGAGTGCTATTTGCTGGATGCTGTGCAGTTTGACATGCACGATCTCTTTAAAGGCCTTGTATCAACCCCAGGAGGCAGTCTGATGTGATTATCCCCATTCTACACATGAGGAAACTGAGACTTAGGGAGGACACAGCCAGCAGAAGGGGATGCTGTGTCGCTTACATGCAGGACACATGCAAGTGGCCAGCGCGCGTGCTGTTGTTCTACGATGATGCTGTTAGTCGTGTAAAGCTAGCAGCAGTGCTTCCCGTGAGGGCGGGTGCCCAGCACAAACCTCATGCTCTACAGAAGAGGGACCACAAACGCGCCCTGCAGGCCGGGGCTGGGAGTAACCTAGCTGGGAGACAGGAAGTCAGCGGAGAAGCCTACAATGGCAGGAAGGCCTGAGAGGAATACAAATATGAAAACTGTCCTCGTTCAGATCTAGCTGGCAACTGCAAGCTTCCTGCAAAGATTAGAAGGGTTACAATGACAATTATTACAGTTGCAGGCAAGAAAGAAGCAACAGGACGTTTCCATTTAATTTGACAAGCACTTACTGGAAAGACTGTACATGAGGCACTGATGGAAACAAGAATAAAACATCATCACGGCCCTTACAGAACCACAGTGTGATAGAAAAGACAGGTATATTCACCAGAAACTATAGTGCAAATCAGAACTCCCATAAGAGACATAATAGACGTTCAGACACACAGTAGCTGGAGAAATCTTAAAACAAATTATACCAGTACACCCCTGATTTATTCAAACCCTTCAGTGGTACTTGGAATAAAATTTAGACTCTTTGCCGTGGCCCCCTTATGCCATCTGGCCTCAGCCTACTTCACCAATTCCATTCCATCCCCCCTTCCTTAGCCCACGACAGTTCAACCACATTGGCCCTTTTCTTTTTATCGAAAATGCCACACTTTTCCCTGGTCGGTACCTTGGTGTGTGGATGCCTTCCATTTACAGTTGTTGTCCCCCAGCTCCTTCCATGCCTGGCCCCCTCCCTGACACCCCCATTCTGGTTACTTCCTTTCCTGTTACCCATTAGAGCACTTATATTCATCTGACCTAATATTGTTTTTATACTTATTGACACGCTTATTCCTCTCCACTACGACTCAGGCATTTACACATCTGTTTCGTTCACTGCTGATTCCCAGCCCCTCAATTAATGCCCAACACATAGTAGACACTCAGCATAGATCTGTTGAACAAAGTACATAAGACATTGAGGCACTGGAACCCAGGTGACAGGACAGCCCTTTCTGGCTGAAGGCTCCAGGGACAGCTACACAGAGAAGGTTAGGAGGAGAGTTGGACCTTAAAAAATGAGCATTTTGTCAGAAGGGATGCAGAGGAATATATTCCAGGTGAAGTGTGTATCTTTAAGGGAAAGTGTAAGCAGAGAAGAAGAAAGAAAACTAATTCAGTGTATACTATGTGCTAGCAGCTTTGCATGTTATCCTATTTAATTATACCCATTTTATGTTAACTGAGGCTCAGAGAAGCTTATTACTTATCCAGGGTTCTCAGTAAATAGGGCTTGAACCAGGATCCAAACACACATTTTTCTGGCACCTTTGTATATGATTTTACCTTTAGCTATTCCATCTCCTAGTGAAGAATCAAGTAGAACGACTAAGGTCAAATATATGTAAGTTCAGTGTTGGAGAAAAGGTAGGGCAAAAAAACCCAAACCCCAACCAAAAGACATCCTTTGGAAGGAGGAAATCTCTTTCTGCTTCTCCAGCAAGTATTTTAAGGAATTAGAATCCTTAGTTTTTAAGCTGCAGTAGTTGAGGTATGATCCAGAAGGCCTGAAAACTGCAAACTGATCAGTCTTTTTCCATCAGTTAAAGATTTGTTCATCCAATAAACACAGGCTCACAGGCTGAGTGCTTACTGTGCCCCAGGCACTGGGCTGCCTAGGGATTCAAGGTTGAGGCAGATACCGTAGCTTCCTTCAGGAAACATTGGTGAAATACAGCAGAGAAATCGAATAAAGGGTGGTGAGGGCCCAGTGCAGCTGTGGAGCCTGCTGCAGAGCAGACAGCCTGGGCAGGGAGGCTTCACGGGGTCAGGCCTGGATGCTTGGGTGAGTCAGTAAATGAGGACGGAGCAGGTCAGCCTGTCTAGGGAGAGAGTGAGGCTGTCCAGGAGGCAATGTCACTAGGAGCCTGATCACAAGGTCCTTGTGTGCTGGGAAGTCTTTACCCCAAAAGCTAAGGGAAGCCCTTCAGAGATATTAAACCAAAGAGACAAGGTCAGATGTGCATTTTAGAAAGTATGTTCCACAACAGTGTAGGAAACGTATTCAAGGGGGCCTTCCTGGAGCAAGGAAAAAAAAGAACACGGGTAGAAAGATTTCATTTCCTAGCAACAGTGATGAGAGCTGGTATGAAATGCCACTGCGGATTGAGACCAAGTGATGAGTATGAAAAGATTCAGGCAGAAGACTCACCGAAGGCAAGAGGAAAGAGGTTTCAGTCTCTGGCCTTGGAGAGTTGGGGGTGCTGGGTTGTGGGGCCCAACCCAACTCCTAGGAGTTCCTCAAGGGCCAGCTGAGGAGATGTGATGATATCAGCGCCCAAGTGCACAGGACCAATTTGCGTGTCTAAGTGCATATGTCCAATAAGAAACTGAATCGGTGGGTCTCCAGTTCCCACAAGGACTTAGAAAAGATCAACTCCCACAGGGGGAAGATTTCCAGAGCATAGAGCAGTGCCTGGTATATAGTAGATACTCAATAAAAATTTGTTAAATGATCATAAAATTTATACACCACTGGAGTATACCTGATAGCCGAAATCACAGATTTGGATGACGCTCTCCAAGGGAAACCATACAGAGTGAGTAAATCTGAGAAACATGCTCTTAGACAGACGGACATGAAACTGTAACTGTTATTTAATACTGATAATAACAACTAATGATATTAATAATGTGCAGGTCCTACCACCCAGATTTTACTCATCAAAAAGTAGAACCAGAAAGGAGAAAAACAATTTTCATAGGAGGGCTCCGAAAGACGATTTTAACTTTTCATCAGCCAGCGAACCTAGAAGTGTTTTGGTCAATATGTGGATATCCTGTAACCCAACACTGATTAATAAGTTTTAGTGTGGAATTATGCTGCAAACCCAAATGTTTAGAGCAAAGTGATTTGGGCTTTGTTCAATGTATAGAAGCCTCTCTGAAATGGTGACCCATCCTAAGGCATTTATTTGAAGCTTATAAAGGGATGCTCACATCTCTGATTCTCATAACCTTGATAAAAAGATTTCTTCCCACTGTGCCAATGAAAATTCTTGTTTCAAAGTTCTAGTCATTACCGTAAGATCTTGTTCAATTCTCAGTTGGCTTTCTGGAATAATAATGTTCACATTGTTAGGACTGATACATTTTACTCAGAAATGCTGGCTTTCTTCCAGAGAGTAACAGATGCCATCAAAATGTAAGTTGTGGGAATGAGAACTATATACTGTAGAGCCACACAGCTTCTGTCTAATGGTTTTTAATAGGCCAGCATAGCCTGTGCCACATCATGAGTAATTAGTCAAGATGGCAGTTAAGCTGAAACACTACTCTTGTGTTAGGTAAGGTTATCAGGCAAGCTAGTTTCCATAGGATTTTGGACTAGCTTTATCTAAGGGAATTACTGAAAAATAATTGCTGAATTTTACAAAAATGATTTAGCACTTGTATTTCAAAGACTGTCTTGTTTCCTCGCCTGTAAATGGGGATCCTACCCCTCTTTGCCAGGATTCCTCTATGTATTCAACAAAACCACCTCCGTCCTTGGGCCTAACGTGGTGTCTGGTTCCTGGTCATTGCTCAAGAAATGTTTGATCATTCCACTTCTGCTTAAAATATTGGCCTCTTAAAATAATATGGCTACATTTAAATACTGTTTTGCAGATTCAGAGCATTCTTAAGCCTTTTAATATTCAAACCCTTTTCTGATTCAGCATCATGTTTCTCTTAGAGGTCAGGCAACGGTCAACTTAATTTTTGTTCAATAAATACTACGTACCGTGGCCTAGGCACTGCGTTAGCCCCTGGAAAGGTGGGCAGAGGAGAGGAGGACTGGTGTGGCCTGTCACGGAGTTTCCTGTTTAGAGTAGAAGGCAGATCCTGAACAAGTCACGACAGTTTTTACGTAGTGAATGTTACCACCAGGACAGGCCCGGCTGAGGGACCTTCCTGTCTTGTGGCCTGACTCAAACTCAAGTCCATTTGCATTTGTTCCTTTGTTAAACTGAAAGTCAGGAGCTCACTTAAACATTTGAATGGCTTGAACCATTGAAACCATTTGAGTTCGATAAGTGATTTTAGGACAGATCTTGCCACAAAGAGGTATGGTATGATGCCAGCAGGAGAATCCCAGAGAGGACACGGGGCAGGGCTGTTGTGGAAGGAGCGCGGGAGCTGCCACCGAGTCAGAACAAAAGTGCTGGGAGAACAGATTTTGTCTAGCTTACTTCAAGTTCCCCCTGGGGTCGGGGGTGGTGGGGGGGAGCGGTGCAAGCTTTGCCCTTATCTTGTCTCTGTGGAGGGAGCCACAAAGGAAGTGTGTTTCATTTCCAAAGGCTACACATTTTAGGCTTCTTCACATGAAGAACTTAACAGCATTTTTCAGTCATGTAATCACCTTTTTAATTTTTTCCCAACATTTGAAAAAGTTCCAATACAGAGCACACATTTCACTTTAGAAAGAATATCCTTCTGCATTGGTGTCCTGCTGTCATTATTAACTCTTAAGAAAGAACTCAAATTGTTTATGTGACTCTGTGAGATTATTGATTATTGATTATTGATTTCAAACACAACTGACATTAAAAAAAAAAACAAAAAAAAAAACCCACCAGTTCACCAGGATCTGAAATTCAAAAATAGCCAAATTCAGGGGTGGTTTATTTGCAGAGGTACTTAGAACTTGACAAAGAGATGATTACCCAGGAATTTTCTCTAGCCGGCTGGGTACCATGCTGTGATATAAAGGCCCTTGGCCCTGGTTCTACCTGTGACTTTGAGAAGAGACTTGACTGCCATGCACATCAACTCCTCATTCACAGTGAGAATCTAAGTGGTTTCCAAAGTCTCTTCATCCTAGTTCTAAAATTCTGACAACTCTAATATTTAAAATATTTCTTTATACTAAATTTTGAGTATGTTAATGTTTGTTTTCTGTTACACACTGGACGCAGTTGTGGTAGGAATTTTGCAGTGGTCCAAATTTGACTGTTTCCGTTTTATTCACTGGGAGGACGGTGTGTGGACTGACCCCTCCCCCAACCCTTGCTGGAGTCTGGCTGTTAAATGGTAGTTGGTCTACTGTCCACATGACAACACATCCATGCTGCGGGGATTCCCCAGAGGACAGCACTGGTTAGGACCAGACCACGAATTTTCCTCTAAGGCTTGGGAGCCTCACCTCTGAGAGAAAACTGAACTGTGGTTCCAGTGGGGGGTTGGGAAATTTCCACTGTCTCAGCTGCACCTGTGCTGCAGGGCCTTGGAGAATACCTGTTTCCTGAATGAGCGCCTAGTACCATTTGGAAGCACTAAACCCAGTCTGAAATATCATTTTAGCAGACAAAGACATAGTGCCAACAGGTATATAACAAGATAACTCATTTTACTGGAGGATGATGAGATGTATTGTTACTTAAGAAGATCGTGCCTTCCTCACTTTGTTCTCTAGTGTCTAACTCATTTGTGCCCAAGTACCCGAGGATGAAATAAGAGGGTGGAGTGTTCAAAGCGAGTTACTGGAAGGAGGCTGTGTGTGAGAGAGACACAGCGTGGCATGGTGTTTAGACACGGACTTGGGGGCTTTTGCAGGTACTTTAACCTTCTTATGTCTCAGTTTCTTCATCTGAAGAAAAATGGGTAATCATCCCTACCGCTAGGATTTTTATAAGATTAAACAAGTTAATAGTTATACAGTATCTGACGCAGAGTAAATGTTACATGAAAATTTAAAATATATATGGGTGTCCGGGGATCAGAATAGCATTTCAAGGCTCAAGAAATTATTATTTGTTCAACAGCTTTTATATTTAGTGCCTACCATGTCTGTTGCAATGGGTTAGATCATCTAGGAGAGCACAAATAAAGGACAGATGAATTCCCAGCCATCAAGAAGCTTGGGCCTAATTCAGAGAGCATAATGTGTGGTCATGAAGGTTGGTTGATAACATCAGATAGCAATGTTTGATGAGCTGCAGATGAGGAGCTCTCCTGCAAGTTAGGGAGAGAATGTTGTGTGTAAAGGAAAGAAGCAGATTTGAGTAATGATATCAAAGCCTAGGTGGACCCATCTCCCCGGATTAGGTTGGGCTAAATGGTAGCAGTAATTCATTGTTCAGGATAAGGAGTTTCCGCGTGATCTTGCAAGCAAATGAGAGACGTTGGCAATTTTTAAGTAGAGGAATTACATGACTTTTTTAAATGGATTTTTTTTTTAATGGAGTATCATATAGTTCATAGTAGGATGTAATGAAAGGGCAAAGGCTGAAGGAAGGGAAACCAGTGACCATCGCTCTGATGGAAAATGTGATGGAAGGAACCTGGAATAAAAAGGAAGGGGGTGGTGGGACGCAGTTTGGACCAAGAGTGAGGATGGGCTGTTGTCCTGTTCCGCCACCCAGCAACCGGCCGGTCTTGCCCCCCACACCTGCCTCTCTCCCTGTGCTCAGCCTCCCTGACTTTTCCCCTGAGCTTTTCAATTCTGCCAACCTTGTCTCCTGCTGTTCGCTTCACCTGGAATGCTTATCTTCAGGAACTAAGATCCGCATTCCTGGCCAAGCCCACTAAGACCCCAGGCCCTTGATAAGACCACCCGGTTATATTTTTACAAAGTCCTCACCACCGTCTGAAATGATTTGCCTTGTGAATGTGCTAACTTTTTTCAGTCTTTGTTTCTCTGGGAACTGGACTCTTGACTGTGCTGCTCACTGTTTTCCCAGTACTTAGAACAGCTTCTGGAATAAAAAGGCTCTCAACAAATATCTATTGAATGAGTGAATAAATCACCGATCTCTGAGGCCCTTCCAGACCTGATTTTTCACTCTCTGATTCTACCTGACAGATAAAAGAAGAAAACTATTAGCTGACAATGGATTTAAGAGAAAGGAGAAGAAGAGTAAGGTTTCAGGTTTGGGTGACTAGAAGAATACTGTTTTCCCCCCCACATCATGCAGGGAAGTGGTAATTTTGGTTACCGCCTCATTCCACGTATGACTACAATGGGCCATCCATCCAGAGGACAGTGATTCCGTGGTTCCTGATGATAACAAAACTGGGGTCCAGGAGAGTAGACTGACCGAGACTGAACATGAGTTATGGAACTCATATGTGAAATTCATGTTTGCTAACTGGTGGTAATGACAGAGATTGATTTATTTAAAACTATTAGTGTAGCTATTGATATTTGAATGAAAATCCTACATTTTCATTCAGATAACCTAAAGGAACGTGTTAAGAGCTTTGAGCGTGGTAAATCAGCGTTAACATGTAATAGTTACATGAATTTGCTCACTGTTCAGTACAGAGTGGTGGTGAGACTAAAGGCCTCCCTTTTCATTAAGACCTGACTCTGGATAAATCATTCTCCTCAGGTCTGTCTTGTACAGCCATGGTGACCTGGGATGATGCTATTCTGATACCAGTCGTTACAGCAATACAGTTCTGGTGGTAACCACCCAGAGTTAGCTCAGACCCCACAAGTTATGGGCCATTGTCCCTCACAAGACTGCCCTGACTTCACATGCCAGCTGCACTTTGGGTGTTCCCAGGCCACCTGCACTCTGACCATTAATTCGGAGTTTCCCATGAGCCCTTCACATCTAATAGTTCACTAGAGTGACACACAAAACTCAGAGACGCACTATACTTACAATTACAGTTTTATTATAAAGGACTTAGATTGGAAACAGCCAAATGAGATTTGGGTGGGTTTCAAACACCGCGTTTCTATGCCCTCCCTCTGTGGAACAGGGTGCATCCTCCTCCTGGAACAGAGATGTGTTCACCGACCAGGAAGCTTCACTGAGCTGTGGTGTCCAGAGTTTTTGCTGGGGTTTCAGTAGGTAGGCACAGTTGACTTTTTGTGACCTTTGTCACATGATTGAACTCAATCTCCAGCCCCCTTCCCCTCCCTGGAGGCTGGGCTGACTCAAAGCCCCGACCCTCTAAATCACATGGCTGGTGTTTCTGGTAACCAGGCCCCATCATGAGTCATCTCATCACTCAACAGACACTGAGATGTGACCCAAGGGGCTCATGAATGACAAATACACTTATATCAGATTAGAACCGCCCTGTCTGGAAGAAGAGATAAAGACAGTCACATTATATAGCAGGTGTATTCCCCATTTTCTGCATGTGCATTTGTTGCTTTTTTTTTTTTTTTTTTTTAAGCAGTTAATTGGAAAGGAGTTTTAAACCTTAACTGGAAGTTAGGACTCCTCATTCCTCTATCTCTCTTACACACAGCATACACTCCACCAAAGTACTTCATCTACACTATCCAACAGATACGAATCTACTTCTCCCAAAACTTCTACCACTCTAGTCCAAATAATCTTCCACTCTCACTTAGACTGCTGCAGGTGCCACTGAACGAGTGTTCCTGGTCCATACTTGCCCCTTTACTGATTATTCCTCAGAGAACAAGGTGATGATATTTAAAATGTGATTTGGAATATGTCACTCCTCCGCTCAGAGCCCTCCGCTGGCTTTCTAAAGTACATAGATCAAGTTCAAACTTCTTACCCAGGCCTATAAACTCTGACACCTGCCATCCCCTGCCCCTCCCTCATTCACTGTCTTCAGCCTCACTGACCTTCCTCTTCCCACAATACGCCAAGCCTGTTTCTACCTGAGGGCCTTTGCATTTGCTTTTCTCTTGGCCCGCAGCACTCTACTTATTCTTTCACATCCTGCATGTTTCTGCTTAAACGTCGCCATCTCAGAGAGTCTTTCTCTGGTCACCTTTTCAAAAGGAGTCCCTTCTCCTGTCTGTATCATTCTTAATCCTCTTACCCTTCTTATTGACTCCCCCAAACACTTATTGCAATCTGACATTATATAGCATATTTACTTCTTAATTGTATGTCTTCCTCATACATACATAACATAATCTGCATTAGGGCAACAACTTTTTTTTTATTCATTACTATATCATCAGGACTCAGAGCAGTGGCTGGCACGTAGTAGGTGCTCAGTAAATACTTGCTGAATGAATGGATGACTGAGTGAACAAACAAATGAATAAGAAATAAGTAATGATATATCTCTAGTGGCTTCGCTTAGGTTCCTAATAATGCAGATGATAGCTAGTGAGCAAAATGGGATAGTAAGAAGAGCACAGGGATTAGACTATCTGAGTTCACATCCCAGCTTGGCTGCTTCCTAGCTGTGTGACTTTTGGCAATTTGCTTAACCTCTCTGCCTCAATGTACTCGTCTGTTAACAAAGAAAAGAGGGCTTCCCTGGTGGCGCAGTGGTTGAGAGTCCGCCTGCCGATGCAGGGGACACGGGTTCGCGCCCCGGTCTGGGAGGATCCCACATGCCACGGAGCGGCTGGGCCCGTGAGCCATGGCCGCTGAGCCTGTGCGTCCGGAGCCTGCGCTCCACAACGGGAGAGGCCACAGCAGTGAGAGGCCCGCGAACCGCAAAAAGAAAAGAAAAGAAAAGAAAAAACTATTATCTACCTTAACACTTAAAACTGTGTCTGAAGACCTCTAACAATGAGGAAACTACTCCCTCCCAATACTTACAACTCTCCAGTATGCACACATTCAAGTGGAACCTTGGATCAGAGGATCCAACAAGTCTAAAATAAACCTTGTGGACATAGAAGACTGAATTAGAGACTAGGAGATGTGAGAGAGCTTGGCCATGTTTCTTAACCTCCTCTTGCTCCCTTGTATGAAAAACAAGGGAGTTGAGTTAAACTATCAAAAGACCCTTCGAGCCCTGATAGTCTGTGGTTTTATAATCAAAGCCACGAATCTGGACAGACGTGGAAGCCAGAGGTGGATCAGAGAATCATACACCAACCTTGAAGTAAAGCAATGGCACTCTCTTTCTTATAAGGTTCTGCGAATTCACATGGTCACCAAGTAGTCCTACAGTGTCAGTTAAATTTTCTTTGTGAGAGAAAAACAGTCACTGAAAAGCATGGTTCCATTGGTTATGATTAGGTTGCCAGTTCTGGTCTGTGCAGAGAAATGGCAACAAAGATGGAGCTGAATGTGGAGTCAGATTTAGGTCAGTGCCCACGTCAGCATCTCTTTCCTCTCTTACTCTTTCTCAGATAAAGTACTACCTAAGAAGGAAGAGAAATTAGTTTATATCATTAGTGAAAGGGCACTGTCTAGATAGAAACAGTGATAGAAACATGGGCTAACACATGTGAATGCAATTTCTCCATCTGGCAATACACAAATTATTTGATCTGTTCAAATCATAGTAACATTGTCTTCTCAGAGTACATAAATGGTTCCCTACTGCTCATTTCAATTTTTTCCAGGTATGTGTCTTGGTTTGGTTCATTTGCCTGATTTCTTCTTTTCGTATAATATCATTGTTTCATTAATCTTCGTCTGCATTATGAGTTTTTGTCAGATTTCTATATTTGGTTGCAAACCTGCTTTGTGAAATCCTATCCTTTCCTATCTTCATCTTTGCATATCTCTCTTATTTTTAGTAGTTTTGTGGATGCGAATGTAATAGAAGCTAAGATTACATCATCTTTAATAAAGGAGAAAATATATAATATGTAGAAGTCAGGTGAGCTACACAGAAAGAAATCAATCCGGTTGGCAAATTGCATCTATGAGACAAAGTGCAAAATGCTTTTTTCATGCAGTATTTATTGAAGAAGTTTGTGGAGAAGATGGTTAAAATGTATATGGAAAAGTAAAGAACCATATTGTTCAATTTAAATGACATTGATGTAGTTTTTACATTATAAAATCTTTAAATATTTCCAACAATCCTTGATATAGAATTTTACACAATTGCCTTAGAGGGCCGTCAGATATAAAAGTCTATATCTAAGGTTGTAAATTGGGCGCATCCAGTCTATGTATAATAGGCATCTCTACAGTTACTCCACAGAGTTCAATAGATCAAGAACTGCATTATAGCTTGGGAATTTGGGGGAAGTTGTGGTTTCAAATAATCCTTAAAGCCCACAGTTAGCTATCAATGTTTTGGTTTTTTTTGTTTGTTTTTTGGTTTTTGGTTTTTTTTTTGTGGTATGCGGGCCTCCCCCTGCTGTGGCCTCTCCCGTTGCGGAGCACAGGCTCCGGACGCGCAGGCTCAGCGGCCATGGCTCACGGGCCCCGCCGCTCCGCGGCATGTGGGATCCTCCCAGACCGGGGCGCGAACCCGGTTCCCCTGCATCGGCAGGCGGACGCGCAACCACTGCGCCACCAGGGAAGCCCGCTATCAATGTTTTTAATCAGTCGTAGTTTAAAATGTCATATGGTTTTCTGTAGGATGAAGTGTCATTTTATGCCCTTTTCTGTTCACTGTGAAAAAGAAGTCATAGTGTTGATTTTATAGAACCAGAAAACGTATTCTTCCAAAATGAGCAAAATGTCAAAATGACTTTTCTTTCCATATGGTTATGGCAACTATTAATATGGGCATCTTTTAGAAGTGACTGCTCAATAGATTGTTTTTATTGTTTTTTCTCAAAAGGAAACATTTAAGCAAAGTACACCCACCCAGATAAGTGGGTGCTTCCCTCCTGCCATGAATGTAAATAGGGGTATACAAGAGGAGGAAGAATAGTCTCATTGAAACTTGCATTCTCTTTAGTGTTCTTAGCCTAAAAGATATTCTAAAACAATACTGGAGAAGAGCATGGTAGATTGTATTTGAGTTATTCCAACAACAACAGAAGAATGCATTTTATTTTGAAGATAGAGCAGAGATAGGTCTGTAGTTGAGTGGATCCTGATAAAGACATCCCTGCTAATGAAAAAAACGTAAGCGTAACCCAGCATAAGCGTAATCCAACATAAGCATAAGCCACTTTCCGTAAAACAGACACCTAATAAACATTGAAATATCAAACTAAAATTAGCAAAAAGAATTGACGACAAAGGCTTTATTTAAAAATAGGGTGTGAAACAGTTGCAACAGGCTGTGAAATTGTAGTTACAGCTCACATAGCCATGCATGACTTAATTTGCAATCTAGTTGGATTTTCCTATCTCCCCGTTGTTCCTGTAATTAGCCATTAAACCAGCAGAAACTACATTTTCTGCATCACATGGGCAATGTCTTTAAAGTTTGCAAAGAGAACAAGGAAGCAGACTAAACTGTTTCATGAAGAGTCCAACTAATGTAGGAAAATAAGAATATTTGTTGCATAAATACTGAAACCTTGTCAGCAAGCAGAAAGAGGATGTTTGACTGTTAATTAATTTAAAATAGATGTCTCTTCTGGTATCTTTTTAAAGAAATCCTCTGTATTATTTTTATTTTCTAGTTTAATATAATTTATAGTTTTCATGGTAAACTGGACAATGTGCAAGAGTAATACTATATTACCTAAAAATGCTCAACTCAGAAATGGTTTCTGTGCAGGCAGCAGCTGTGGGGCCAGAGTCTGTCGAAGGTTTCCTCTTGCACACTCACTCTTGTGCCTACACCCCTTAGCTGCCCTCATCACGTGACATCATCTTAATTAGATGGAATTGTTTTTTAAGAAGTATCCGTTTTAAATTCTTTTTTTTTTTTTTTTTTTTTCCGGTATGCGGGCCTCTCACTGTTGTGGCCTCTCCCGTTGCGGAGCACAGGCTCCGGACGCGCAGGCTCAGCGGCC
>NC_041219.1:73563997-73568625 GCF_002837175.3 Physeter macrocephalus | reverse complement strand
AACCCGTGTCCCCTGCATCGGCAGGCGGACTCTCAACCACTGCGCCACCAGGGAAGCCCCGATTTAAATTCTTTAGGTGACAGATTTGCCTTTTAATTAAAACATTTTGTTCCTTTAAGTAGAAGGCATATATTTTTCACAACTTATTTTCCATAGAGAACATCTTCTTTTCTGCTTCTCACCTTCTAGAATAAATGCACAGATGAACAAATTTATTTTGGGATTTAAAACTGTAAACTCATATATATAATGGTAAACAAGCATGAACAATCTTACGTTTCAGGGATGTCATGTGTGCTTAATGAAAATTCTGATCTCTTACCTCTGAATTCCCATGTCTTAAGTCCGGGGATACAATATGTCAAGAAAAATATAACAGTTTCATTAAAAAAATGATTCATGTAATTAAAGTTGCAGGAGCCATTTCTTGATTTCCTGCATGTTTGGGGAATGCACAATGCCTTATTCTTATATTAAAAATATTGTTAGTTACTCAGGCTACAGGAATTTCTGAGCTTTAAATTTAATTTACGTTCTATACAGTGACATGGTTCATTTTCCTTTCCTCAAGTCCTCTGTGTTCAAGCATGAAAATTCTCCAACTTCCTTAGAGTTTCCAGTTTAACCTTGCTAGGAAACCCCGCAATAAAGCTGTGGCTTGCTTTTGTACTCTTAGTGTGATACCAATAAGCGTCCTTTCACGATTACTGCTCATTGCCGTCATTCCCAAATTATATCAGATAACTGTAGTTAGAATCCTGCTTTACTGAAAATGCTTTATCCCTTATCCCGGATCAAATGGGAATGCAGTGATATGGGGCCACCACCTGGGGAGGCTGACCTACAGCAGGTCACCAGATGGTGTCTCAGGGACAGAGCTCCAGACAGGCCCTTTCCCAGGTGACAAAGTTCTAGATCCTATGCTAAACTTCGCAGGCTCAGATCCTAGATACCATCAGGACACACAGAATGAATTGGGGTGGGAATACACTCATCAGAGTCAAAAGACAGAGCTGTGGAGAAATTAGACTGCTTATGCATTGATTTAACAAGATAAATTATAATTTCCAAGCAGAACAGACACGCGTGCTGGCCGGTCGGTGTATTTTTTTTCCCTGAGAAGTCAGATTATAATCAGAAGGTTGCTTAATGAGCAGAGGTTGGGTGCAAAGGGAGTTAGTTGGATGCATGATTTGAATGTTTAGTGGGTCAGATAAGCTGATACAGCCTCGTCATTACATGCAGCTGTAGCCTAGAGTGTAAAAGAGAACTTGAATCCCATGGGTAAGTCCTGGCTTTACCACCTACACGCTCTGTGACCTTGGGAAACAATCACTCTGTGTAACAGTTTGCTTCTCTGTAAAATGAGATAAGACTAGTGCCTACCTTAAGGTTATTGTGAAAGCTCATTCATTTATTCATTCATTACCAAGTATTTATTAAGGACTTATAATGAACTGGGCGTTATTTTAGGCACTGGGGAAGCAGCAATAAACAAATCAGACAAAAATCCGTACCTTCGGGGCTTCCCTGGTGGCGCAGTGGTTGAGAGTCCGCCTGCCGATGCAGGGGACACGGGTTCGTGCCCCGGTCCGGGGAGGTGCTACGTGCCGCGGGGCGGCTGGGCCCGTGAGCCATGGCCGGCAACGGGAGAGGCCACAGCAGGGGGAGGCCCGCGTACCGCAAAAAAAAAAAAAAAAAAAATCCGTACCTTCATGAAGTTTACGTTCTGATAGCAGGCAATCAACAACATGAATAAATAACATAATATGCTAGATGGTGATGGATGCTACAGAGAAAAACAAAGCAGGGAAGGGAAAATAACCAGGGCAGTGGAGGTCCTTTTAAATGCAATGAAATAACGAATGTAAACATGAAAGCACTTGGACCATTATATTTTTCATTCTAAGTTATTATTATTACTGCTCTTCTCATTTTCTCTTCCATGAGGAACACACAGAGCCTAGGCAAATATCCCCAGGAGAGTGCTAGGCACACAAGCCAGTTCTGCTGACTTCTGCCCCCTTTGTCCCAAGTTAACTACCTTCCTCCCCACTGACAGAGTTGCCTTTAGATGTGTTAATTCCATTGATGAATTAAGAGTGGGTCTTTCTTTGTTCTGGAAGACATTTTATCCTTAAGTTGTGAGAATACAAATTTCTTTTATCATGAGTTCGTTTTTTTCAAGTCTAACCTCAAGCATTTTAGAGGCATCTACATACTTAGAGCGATTTGTAGGATCTCTTCTAAGATAAGATCATGAAAAGGATTCTGATACTTCATGATCTCCAGAGAAAGGGTTTTGGGACCTGGGAATCAAAAGCCTGTATCCTAGTTCTGACTTTCTCATCATCTGTGTGACACTGCTTACGCAATGACAGCTGTGAACCTTAGTTTTCTCTCCTGTGTCTTGGGGTGCCCTCCACAGAGTTCATGTGAACTATTTAAAGCAACTATTTAGAGCACTGAACTATTTAAAGTAATATGTGATTGAAGTAATACCGATTTTAATAATGTTTTTAGTGGTTTCTCTTTCACTTTTCCTTTCACATCCGTACCAATATTTTGCCCACAATCCTAAGTAGGAGTTAAGATGATAAAGCATAGGCTTCAAGAATCTTAGGGCTGCAATAACTAGTCCAACCTTCCAGGCCAACTCAGGAATCCCTCTCCCAAGAAAGGATCAGAGAACAAAAGTACTCATCCAAGATCAGTTGCCAGTAGGTTCCCTATCTTTGTCCCCCAGTTAAGCATTCTTTCAACTACATTACAAAGAGGTGATGAGGGAGAGCGAAGGTTCTGACCAGGATACAAGGGAAGATACCCGTACATGAGGCTGGGTAGCTGCCTAGTAGTTAGGCTTTAATGTTATAACAAGAGACCAAACAGTTTCAATGTGATAGGTCAGAAAATGATTGTGTTTAAGCGGATGAGGAACTTATTACGATGGTTTAAAGGCGTCCTGACAGCACTGTAGTAGAGAAAAAGGATCTGAGGACAGACAAAATAAAAATATAATTATAAGTAATCAGCGACTAAGTAATAATAGCAGGCGTGTGCATCCGGCCCCAAATATCTGAGTGCTTGCTGGGCTTGTATGCCAGGCCCTAGGCAGAGAAAAATCTAAGTGGTCGTTAGGTGCATGTGACGTCAGGAAAGCATGGAAAGACATGTTTTCTAAAATGTCACGTTGACATAACATAGGCTCCAGAAGCACTATGTAAATTGTTTTATTTTTTAATAAAGAACGCATCCTTGTGAGCTCTGGGTTTGATCTTCAGCTCAGGCTGGAGATAAATTGCCAGTGACCAGCTCTGAGGGAGAGCCTGTACCGTGCTGTCGATGATCTTGGACCAGGTGGCAGGCACCCTGCTCTGTGCACCATCCCAGACAGCTGCATGTGACTCCAGCCTGTTAATGGAACTTCAGCACTTTGACTGAAGCCAGAAGCCAGGGAATGCAGTGCCCTTCGGCTGCAGGATCCCAAGCCACTTGGAAGTGGGGCATATCAGAAACACCTCATTGCCTTGCTCCAGTTGTCACAAGTGTATTTATTATAATGGGATTCTGTGCAATAAGGTGGTGATGCTGTGACTCAGGGAATAGCACAGGAGACTCTGTATTAAAAGTGGGATTTGGCTGGTAGAAAGCTTATACTGCGCATTGCATCACCTGCTTTCATCCTATAAAATTTGACTTTGCAATAAAATGGCTGTCAATATAAATAGGAATTTGCTAAATTAGCTGCTTAACCTTATGGTACACATTAAAAAATCTTTCCCTCACTTTTTACCCTAGATGCTTCATTAGAAGGTTACATATAAATGTGTTTTGTGTTGAAAATGGAAACATACTTACAATGTACCTGGGGAAGTTGATACTTAAAGAAATCCTGTGATTATTCCTTTAGGAAAGAAGCCTTATGAAATGAATAGTAAATAATCTATTTTGTTTGGTTTTCTAACTCTGTTTTTTATATATCACATTAACTTAAAAGACACCTGTGTCTTAGGTTAGAATAGATTATTTTTTTCCAGTAGTTGGTCATTGTGCACAATCTAAACCAATACAATCTGTATTACATAGTTGTATTGCCAAACCATTCCCCACATTTTTCAGCAGATTAAAAAAGAGTTTTGAAGCAATGGGGCTAGGAGTACAGGGATTACTCTGAGGAACAGAAATGCAGGGAAATTATACTAAATCTTATATGATACATAAACCATGGCCAAGGATATAAATCATAACCAAATGCCATAAGTAATGTTGAATAGATGTTGCTGTAATTCCAATAGACAATGTAATTTCCAACCCAACCCAGCACAATTAAATGTGAGGCTGAGAAAAGACAGCCTCTTCCATAAGTGGTGCTGGGAAAACTGGAGAGCTACGTATAAAAGGATGAAATTAGAACACTCCCTAACACCATACACAAAAATAAACTCAAAATGGACTAAAGACCTAAATGTAAGGCCAGACACTATAAAACTCTTAGAGGAAAACAGGCAGAACACTCTATGACATAAATCACAGCAAGATCCTTTTTGACCCACCTCCTAGAGAAATGGAAATAAAAACAAAAATAAACAAATGGGACCTAATGAAACTTAAAAGCTTTTGCACAACAA
>NC_041219.1:73543274-73563689 GCF_002837175.3 Physeter macrocephalus | reverse complement strand
AGAGTCATGTACAACAATGTTCATTGCAGCTCTATTTACAATAGCCAGGACATGGAAACAACCTAAGTGTCCATTGACAGATGAATGGATAAAGAAGATGTAGCACATATATGCCATGGAATATTACTCAGCCATAAAAAGAAATGAAATTGAGTTTTTTGTGGTGAGGTGGATGGACCTAGAGTCTGTCATACAGAGTGAAGTTAAGTCAGAAAGAGAAAAACAAATACTGTATGCTAACACGTATATATGGAATCTAAAAAAAAAAAAAAAAATGGTCAAGAAGAACCTAGGGGCAAGAGGGGAATAAAGACGCAGATCTACTAGAGAATGGACTTGAGGACACGGGGAGGGGGAAGGGTAAGCTGTGACAAAGTGAGAGAGTGGCATGGACATATATACACTACCAAATGTAAAACCAATAGCGAGTGGGAAGCAGCCGCATAGCACAGGGAGATCAGCTCGGTGCTTTGTGACCACCTAGAGGGGTGGGATAGGGAGGGTGGGAGGGAGGGAGACGCAAGAGGGAAGAGATATGGGGATATATGTATATGTATAGCTGATTCACTTTGTTATAAAGCAGAAACTAACACACCACTGTAAAGCAATTATATTCCAATAAAGATGTTGAAAAAAAAAATGTGAGGCTATTTGGTAACGTTCTTTTATATGCTAAATAAGTACCCCAAAGTTTAATTTATTAAACTTTGGACAACTACAATGTCATGTAAAAGTATTTGTAACTGTCACATGAAGACATAATCAAATTACATTAAAATCATCATAGAAAGAAAAATATGTATTCATATCTGCCTGGTGAAATGTATACGATAGAACATCTACTGAGGAACTAAGGATAAATTTGAGTTCAGCAGGACCTTGGAAGTCTTGGCTACTAACACTGGCAAAACCATCCATTTTCCATTCCTGGTGATAAATGTTAAATCCAACTAAATCCTGTTAGGGCACTAAAAAGCCTTGTCAGCTCAGAAGTTAAGTAGGCACGCATTCACTGGCAGCATATTGACACCACAGACCGGGCCAAAGTGCAGACATCTCCTGTAATCTAATTTTCAAGCACAAAGTTACGGCAAAGCCAAATATGGCTCCAAGGGCCAGGCTTCTTTGACACAATTCATAGCGTCACCCTGGGCTTTGGGACCAGGCAAAGCCAAAAGTCAACATCACTTCTTTCTCTAAAACAGCCTTGAAGAGAGGTGACAAGGAGGTCAGAGTGGGAGAGGGAAGAGATAAACTTGATGTGTGGAAGGGGTTCTCTGTGCCCCCTTGGGTTAGACGAAGAAGGAGGAAGTGGAAGAGAATTAACAGTGTGTTTTGTAAAATGTGGAAGGGCTAAAGTACCCTGGAAAAAAAGCCTCCTCACTTTCTTTCAAAGTCACAGTCCAGATACACCAATGTTGTGGTCTCTGACCGTGTGGCACCATCCCTGAGAAACCTGACCACAGGCTTGCAAAGAAACGGAAACAAAAATAGAATTCTTCCACTCTGAGGTGGCCTCCCTCTTCTCTGTGTGTCAGTGATTTTCAAACAGTAGATTTTGAAATCCACGGTGACTTGAGGAATTTACACGTTAAAAAGTGGGAAGCTATAAGCAAAAGTTGCATGTGGGGATCTGGAACAAACGAACAGGTTCCTCATTCCCACAGGGTTACTAACTGGGGTGGGACACAGTGGAGGGAAAACCCGCTGAAACTCCCAAATAGCATTTGACATGGGAAATCGTTAAAACTCAATGTCAGGGTGACTCCTTGTTCTTGTCCCTGAAAATTTGTTGATTTCAGTGATGTCATAATCTCATGAGGCCAGTTACAGACCAGTCCTCCCACTCTCTCCCATCCGCTTTGCCCCAACCTTATGCTCCCACATCCTGCACCTACTCTGCCCTGCCTGGCTTCCATTCCACTCTCCTCCCACCAGAAACTTGTAATAAATATTCTCTCTCGTTCCCCACAAGACAAGATCATTGCACCAGTTTGTCTACATCACTTCTTAATCCTGACACAAATCGTAAAATATGGGTATTATCATCCCCATTTTCAGAGGGCGAAACTTAAGCAGTAATCTTCTCTGATCACACACCTAATGGGAGGCAAAGCTGGGATTCAGGCAGAGAGTGGACTGCCTCCAGAACCCCTGCCTTTTCCATCACAGCCTGCTGTACTGGCTCCCTGCTCATCGAAGCATTCTCTCACTTGGGGACTGTCTTGAGTGGTTTCACCTTGGTTAGTGCTAACACAAAGTCTGCACCTTCCCAGCACAGAATAAGTCACTTCACCTTTTCCCTGAAAATTCCTCACCTCTGGTGCTTGAAAAAGTCAGAGCAGTGGCAGAAGACTTCTCTTCCTCTGCATCCTTCATTGTAGCCTCTACCTTTATTCAGCTAGCATCTAGTGAAACCCTACTGTGTGCCAAACACTATTCTAGGCTCTAAGAATAAGCGAAACAATGCCCACCCTCCTAGAACTTACACTCTTTTACTGGAAACAGACAAATAACTATATAAGGGAGGCCATGTCAGGGAACGACAAAAAACACATGATCATCTCAATAGACACAAAAAAAGCATTTGACAAAATTCAACATCCGTTCATGATAAAAACTCTCATCAAAGTGGGTATAGAGGGAACGTCTCTCAACATGATAAAGGGCATTTACAACAGACCCACAGCCAGCATAATGCTCAATGGTGGAAAGTTGAAAGCCTTCCTGCTAAATTCAGGAACAAGACAAGAATGCCCACTCTCACTGCTTCTATTTAATATAGTATTGAAAGTCCTAGCCACAGCAGTCAGAAACAAGAAAAAGAAATAAAAGCTATCCAAATTGGAAGGGAAAGGGTAAAACTGTCACTATTTGCAGATGACATGATACTCTATATAAACAACCCTAAAGTCTCCATCCCCAAACTATCAGAACTAATAAA
This sequence comes from Physeter macrocephalus, assembly GCF_002837175.3. Classification (NCBI taxonomy): domain Eukaryota; kingdom Metazoa; phylum Chordata; class Mammalia; order Artiodactyla; family Physeteridae; genus Physeter; species Physeter macrocephalus. Next base: position 73,560,745 of record NC_041219.1, on the reverse strand, counting down.
TGAATTCAGCAAGGTTGCAGGACACAAGATTAATATACAGAAATATGTTGCATTTCTATACACTAATAATGAAATATCAGAAAGAGAAAGTTAAAAAAAAACACCTGTTTAAAAATGCATCCAAAGAAAATACAATACCTAGGAATAAACTTAATCAAAGAGGTGAAAGACCTACACTCTGAAAACTATAAAACACTGATGAAGGAAATTGAAGATGATTCCAAAAACTGGAAAGATATCCCACACTCTTGGATTGGAAGAGTTAACATTATTTAAATGGCCATACTATCTAAAGCAATCTACAGATTTAATGCAATTCCTATCAAAATACCCAGGACATTTTTCACAGAACTAGAACAAACAATCCTAAAATTTATATGGAACCACAAAACCCCAAATTGCCAAAGAAGTCCTGAGAAAAAAGAACAAAGCTGGAGATGTGACCCTCCCAGACCTCCGACTATACTACAGAGCTACAGTAACCAAAATAGCATGGTATTAGTATAAAAGCAGACACATAGACCAATGGAACAGATTAGAGCACCCAGAAATAAACCCATGCACCTATGGTCAATTAATCTACAAAAAAGGAGGGAAGAATATATACTGGAGAAAAGGCAATCTCTTCAACAAGTGGTGCTGGGAAAACTGGACAGCTCCATGTAAAACAATGAGATTAGAACACCCCCTCACACCGTATACAAAAATAAACTCAAAATGGTTTACCTGAATGTAAGACTCGAAATCATAAAACTCCTAGAGAAGAATATAGGCAGAACACCCTTTGACATTAATTGTAACAATATTTTCTTGGATCAGTCTCCTAAGGCAAAAGAAATAAAAGTCAAAATAAACAAATGGGACTTAATTAAACTGGTGAGGAAAAACAAAGTAAGCTAAAGGAGTAGAGAGGGATGGAGGTATATTCTATTGGAGTGAGTGAGCAAGCCATGGAAAGCTCCAGGGATCAGCAAGAGCTAGCCCCTGACAGCAGTGGGCTGGGCATGAGGGAGGACCAGCAGGGCAGCCCACGTGACCAGAGCTAGTGAGGAAGGCAGATGGCAGCCAAGGATGTGGGAGGGGAGAGGGACAGAGACTAGATCATGCAGGGCCCATGGGCTGGGAAAGGATTTTACATTTTATGCTAGGAAAATTTATTCTAAAAACTTTATCAGTGCTTTCACTTTTGGGTTCAACATTATCAATTATTTCTCATACACAAAATTCACTCCTGACAAGGAAATGGGTAGAACATACTAGGGTAAATAGTTCAACTCACAAAACCTTCACAGGCTGGTAGATTTCAAATTGCTCCTAACCCCTCAGGCAGAAGGTAGGGGGTAAAGAGAGAACTTAAGATGGCAATCCAACAGCATCCTTTTCACTTTATTCTTTTCCCATAAACACACCCTGGATAAATCTTTCTGCATGGTCATATCCTAAGTATGTATATAACTGCACATTTCTGGGTGTATTCTGTGCTTCTGCAGCTCCCTTTAAAACAGTCCAATCGAATATTTATGTTTATGTATATATATAATGTCTCAGACCAGCAACAAGTTAGCAAAAACTGATGCCTAGCTAGCCCAGTTTACCTGGACTGCTTGTCCTGCAGCTTCTTCACCATTGCTTCTAGGGCACCCTGCCCCTCTGGCCACCTGCAGCTGCTGATGGCCACACGGCCCACAGCCAGAGGCAGTGAACAGGGTTGGTGCCTATTCTAACACCAGCTATCCCATCCAGGGGCACTGCAATCCAGTTCTGGCATTAACCACCCAAAACTATCAGCAACCCCATAAGTTAGAGAGCATGATCCCCAAGAAGACTGCCTAGATTTCAGATGCCAACTACACTTTGGGTGTCCCCAGGCCACCCACACTTCCGACAGCCTACATATAGGTTCAGGGGTTCCCATGACCCCCCTCAGGCTCAATAACTCACTAGAACAACTCACAGAACTCAGGAAAACACTGTACTTATGATTACAGTTTTATTATAAAGGATTTATTACAAACCAGGAGGACCAGCAAAATAAAGAGACATATGGACAAAGTCTGAGAGGGAACACAGAGCTTCCGTGCCCTCTCCCCACGGAACAGGGTGTGTTACGTTCCTCGCACATCAGTGTGTTTACCAACCAGGAAGTTCCACAAGCCTCAATGCCCAGCGTTTTTATGAGGCTTTCATTACATGGGCGTGATTGATTGAATCATGGACACATACTTGAACTTGATCTGCCTCTCTCCCCTTTCCAGAGGTCAGGCTGGCTCAAAGTCCCAACCCTCTGTTCAGGAGTGCTTGGTCTTTCTGGTGCCTTGCCCCTGTCTTGAAGCTTTACAGGGGCCCAGCGGGAGTCACCTCATTAGCATAAACTCAGGTGTGATCCAGGGGGTTTGTGAATAACAAAGACATTTCGGTCATTGGGGAAATTCCAAGGATCCACAGTCTCCCACTAGGAGCCAGGCAAAGACTAGTCTTATTTTTTATTGTACAACAGTGCCCCAGCCAAGGAGAGTGACAGGCCTGGGAGTGGTCAGTTGGCGGTGGGAAGGAAGGTAACGGGGGTAGAAGCAAGTCAGAGGAGAAATGTGAGATCAGAAATTGCCTGTACTGCTCGGGGGGCCACATACATACGGATTTATCCATGGTTTCAACTCTTAAGATGTGTACCACCTAAATGAGGAGGCAATTAAGAGTCAGCCAGTATTCATTATAAAACGTCTCAGGACAGCATCTGAGTTCTCATCAACACAAAGCACCTGTGTGCAGCAGCCAATCATCACCAGGCATCACAGTGTTACATCGACTGGCTCCATCATGTGTCAGAAATGAGTTTTACACGTACACACTGCTTCAGCATCTGTTTCAGTTTTTTTAAGTTTTGTGTCAGGTTGACATTCCATAAAAACAAATCATCAGGGAAGTGTTTCAAAAATGGAAAAATGGATAAAACGCATAAAACCCGAACAGCCTCAGTTGGAAAAATGGGGAGTTTTATTTGCGAAGCGGCACAGAAATTAGAAAGGCAACACCTACTGCATGTTCAACGACTGTTTCCACATCGCCTTTGTGTCAATCTGCTCTGTGACCTATGGTTGCAATTCCTGTTCACCAAGACCCTGTGCCTTCTGTGACTTGGCATCTTATAATCAGCCAGGAGTCATTATTCAAGAAGAGCCGCCATGCTCTGGAGTTTCGGTACACCCTACTCTTCTCCCAGCCTCACTTGTGTCCTGGGCAGCCCGTACCTCTGCTTTGTCTTTCGAAGTCTCCCTTGTTCATCCCACTTGAGATTACCTCATTTCTTCTCACATTTAACAGCTGCTGCTTGGCAGAGTTATGTGTCATCATCTACGGCTGCTGGGCTCCTTGTGTTCAGGACTACATCGTCTTTGGACCCAGCTGGCCAGCTGTTGATGCATTGGCAGCCTTGGTAAAATTCTTTTCAATCTGTGCACCATCCTACAGTTGTTCTAAGTCCCAGACAGTGGTTACTACTATACTCTGCAAAGCTATCATCCAACTTAGAATTCAGTCCCATGTTGACATCACACCCTGCTTGCCCCTATGCCAGAAGAACATATTGGTTTGGACTCAATTCAGAGTTTTTTATTCAACATCCCTCAATCCACATGATGTCCTATGCAGAAAAATTTAGCGAAGAAATGTTAGCTTGTTGACACTAATGAAAAAGTTTGCCCTGGGTGTAAGATTTCTTTGGTACAATGTGGCACATCATCTTGGTCCAATTCTGAATTTATTTTTAGGTCTCTGTATTGTGCTAACCCCAAAGAACCACTCCAGATCTTTTTTATTCTCTATTTTTTAAATTGAAGTATAGTTGATTTACAATGTTGTGCTAATTTCTGCTGTACAGCAAAGTGACTTAGTTATACATATATATACATCCTTTTTTTAATATTCTTTTCCATTATGGTTTATCCCATAAGATTGGATATAGTTCCCTGGGCTGTACAGTAGGACCTTGTTGTTTATCCATTCTAAATGTAATAGTTTGCATCTATTAGCCCCAAACTCCCAGTCCATCCCTCTCTCTCCTCCCATCCCCCTTGGCAACCACAAGTCTGTTCTCTATGTCTGTGAGTCTGTTTCTGTTTTGTAGATAGGTTCATTTGTGCCATATTTTAGATTCCAGATATAGGTGATATTGTCTGGTATTTGTCTTTCTCTTTCTGACTTACTTCACTTAGTATGATAATCTCTAGTTGCATCCATGTTGCTGAAAATGGCATTATTTCATTCCTTTTATGACTGAGTAGTATTCCATTGTATATATGTACAACATCTTTATCCACTCATCTGTCGATGGACATTTAGGTTGTTTCCATGTCTTGGCTATAGTGAATAGTGCTGCTGTGAATATAGGGGAGCATGTATCTTTTTGATTTATAGTTTTGTCTGGATATATGCCCAGGAATGGGATTGCTGGATGATACGGTAATCCTATTTTTAGTTTTCTAAGGGACCTCCATACTGTTTTCCATAGTGGCTGCACCAACTTACATTCCCACCAACAGTGTAGGAGGGTTCCCTTTTCTCCACACCCTCTCCAGCATTTGTTATTTGTAGACTTTTTAATGATGGCCATTCTGACCAGTGTGAGGTGCTGCCTCATTGTAGTTTTGATTTGCATTTCTCTAATAATGAGTGATGTTGAGCATCTTTTCATGTGCCTACTGGCCATCTGCATGTCATCTTTGGAGAAATGTATATTAAGGTCTTCTAACCATATTTCAGTTGGGTTGTCTGTTTTTTTGTTGTTGAGCTGTATGACCTGTTTGTATATTTTGGAGAGTAAGCCCTTGTCGGTCGCATGATTTGAAAATATTTTCTCCCATTCCATAGGTTGTCTTTTCATTTTGTTTATGGTTTCCTTTGTTGTGCAAAAGCTTGTAAGTTTTATTAGGTCCCATTTGTTTATTTTTGTTTTTATTTCTGTTGCCTTGGGAGAGTGACCTAAGAAAAGCCACTCCAGATCTTGATCGTGACCATGCCGCAGCTCCTCTTGATAGATTTTTGAAACAATTCAGGGACTGGTAGAGAGGCCAGTGACGATAAAAACTAAAGGAAAAAATCTGGATTTTTTTCAGGAGAAGGTCATTGGAATCAAGGACAAATTTCAGGGGAGTATTAATATCCATCCACTTTATAAGAGAAAAGGAGAGAATAGGAAATAATGACATAAGAGTAGCAGGTATAGACTACTCCCATGAAAAATATGTCAAAACCCATTTTTATAGGCAATTTACAAGTGACCAAAATACATGTGACTTCATAGTAGATAATACCTCACAAACATCCTTTCAGCAATTTATGTACATAAATGCAATTTTCTAATCTACAGGCTGCCCAGATATGGAACTCTTTCATTCTCCTAATTGGTCCAGATACTATAAATGATAGTCCAGGTTTTAATGGAAACCAGAGGGACCATAGTTGTGACGGGAACAATCCTGGTTATGCCATTGTCTCTGCAAAAATTTGTTTTTGGAAAGCAGAATGTTTTTATTTGCATATGATAAGACTGTGCTGATAGAGCATCCTAAGGAACCCATAAAGAGTTACTAGAACTAACATGCGAATTTAAAGAGGTTCAAAATTATAAAGTATACACAAAATAATCATATTTCTATATATTAATCAAAACCTGTTGAACATTAAAATTTTAAATGCCAAAAACATGGAATAATTACAAGTAGATTTAACCAACTATAGGTGCAAACTCTGTTAAAAAAAAAAACTACAAAACTACTTTCATTTTTTTTGAAAAAATGCTCAACATCACCAACCATCAGAGAAATGCAAATCAAAACCACAACGAGGTACCAGCTCACTCCAGTCAGAATGGCCATCACCAAAAACTCCACAGATAATAAATGCTGGAGAGGGTGCGGGAAAAAAAGCAACCCTCCTACACCATTGGTGGGAATGCAAACCGGCACAGCCACCATGGAGTACACCATGGATACCCCTAAAAAAACTTAAAACAGAACTACCACATGATCCCGCAATCCCACCCCTGGGCACACATCCGGAGAAAACCACACTTCGGAAAGATACGTGCATACCAATGCCCGCTGCAGCACCGCCCACAACAGCCAAGACATGGAAGCAACCCAAATGTCCACCAACAGACGAATGGACAAAGAAGACACGGCACATACACATACAATGGAACATCACCCAGCCACAATAAAAAAAAAAAACCGAAATAATGCCACCTGCAGCCACATGGACGGACCCGGAGACAGACCACCACAGTAGGCGAAGAGAAAGAATTTTTTTTTTTTTATTGGAATATAGTTGCTCCACAGTGTTGTGTTCGTTTCTGCCACATGACAAAGCAAATCAGCCATACTGTGCAAAATTTCTAATAACACTGCTTTCATGCTCACATGTGTCCCTATTTAGCCTACAAATTAGATGATTTGTAACAGGAGTATAGTTAATAACAGGAGTACCGTTAAGGATTTCCTTTAAGGTTCAGCCAAAGGTTAGCGATGTTAAGATATCACTGGTTAGGTCTTGAGTTATTTAAAGTGGTTGTTCTCAGACTCTAGTATACATCAGAATCACCTAGAGGGCTTGTTAAACACAGATTACTGGGCCCCAACCTTACAGCTCTGGATTCTGCAGGTCTGGGGTGTGGCCTAAGAATTTGCATTTCTGTTTCCCATTTGATGTTAATGCTGCTAACCCAGGACAGACAGGCTTTAAGGACCAACAACTCTTTTCCTCTGCTTGGGGAGTATTTTGAAGACAAGGGAAAAGACTTCAGGATAAACCAAACAAGTTAAAAGAACTATTTGATAAAATGTCTTAATGTCAGGGGCTAGTATAAGAACATCAGCTGGTGAGCTGGCTGACTGCAAATTCAGTCTAATCACATTATTACAGGTAAAGCCCCGCGATGATAACCACGTGCTGGATCCTTCATTGATTTTTGTGTGTGATTTTGAGATTTGGTGACCATTCATTAAAGAGTTTGCTCTCAAGGGGGGCGGGGCGGGGCGGGGCGGCGGGGGGGGAGAGCATTCTTTTTGTTGTTGCTCCAGAGAAGGAATTTAAGTAGTCTTTTAGAAGATTTACTCATTTTTTGTTGGAGACAAACCTGTATGTGCTGTGTATATACATACATATACATCTATGTGAGGTATAAAAGGCAGTGAAGTTCAAACAGTAACAGATGGAGTTACTAAAACAGATTTTAATTCCACTTGTTATTGTGTTACATTTGACTCTGGTGTTAAAAAAGTTCTGGAATGTTTTTTCTCTAGATCTATGTTTTCTGTATAGACATTTTAAATGTGTGTGTACGTAAATTTTTCCTTGAGCTCTCTATATAAATTTACTGTGATTTTTTAAACAGATGTATTATTCTTAATTCTCCGCTTAATAAGTCACCTACAGTGGAAATGAATATGATGATGATATTTGAGAGAAATTTCAGGAGAGTCCTGTCAAAATATCAGAAAAAGATGTTTTGATTTACATTTTACTGCTGGTGTCACCACTTGCTATTCAGCATTTTTTCAGTAGTATTGAAATATAAATTGCCCTTTTTTGTTTTCATTATTGACTTTTTTTGATTTTAAAGAACAGGCTGATCTTGATCTAAACATGCTTGTCATTTTCATAATTGAGGAGAGCTATAGCCAAAGTACATATGTAAATACCAAATAACTGAAAGATTCAGAACAAAGATTAACCCGTGAACCCCGTATAGTAAAAATTCAGTTGGTGACACCTTCTAGGGTCAAGAGACTTTTAAGGTCAGGGATGTCTTTGATGTATCAGGAGTCCTCCATTGTCATCCTGGTTCTGCCATGATCTTCTGATTTGTGACTCAGGGGTTAGTGGTTAAATTTAAACGATCTTTAAGGCTTCCTCCATCTCTGTTAGTAAGGGACATTCTCCAGTGGTGTGCTAATGTTTAACGACCAGTTCTGGTGGTAACGAGAAAGCCCTGATGGTCGCATTGCCTATTTCCACGGTGTAAATATTCCCACCGTGGCTGATTTCAGGCTGCCAACGTGGTGTCACTGAACTCAGAGGTGGAACACAGTGGCACAAACCAGCTCTCTTCTGTGGGAGAACAGCTATGGAGTTCTGGCCCAATAATCCATTCGGGGGCTCAATTATCCAGTCTATCTGTTCACATTAATCATGCAAACAAAATATTTTGAGCTCTGTGAATGCATTCTTATCCTCCAGGAAAAGGTGTGGTCTGTCAAGTACGCATTTCCAAACATTCATTTGCTGACTTCAAAGCCCCCCGGGGCTGACATTACTGTGATAGCACACCCTGTGTCCCACTCCTGCCACCCTGGCCAACGTCCCCACGAATGCCCACCTGGAGTTGGTGGTCTCCAAATGGGAGTCTACCATGTCTGTTCTTCATGCAGCAGCCAAAGTGTTCTGTTTCATTTTATTTTTATGTGTATATGTGTGTATGTATTTGCTGTAAACCAGGAATAGCCATTCCTCTGCTGGGGGCCAAAATCCTCCTTGGCCCCTAGTGCTTCCAGTCCTCTCCATAACTGGGTCTGCTTCTGGTACCTTATCTCCTACCACTCTCTGTCTCTCACTTAGTACTGCACTCCAGTTCAACCTTCTTTCTGTTCTTCAACTATGCCAACCTCACTTGGAGCCTTGGGGCCTTTGCCTGACTGTTCCCTTCTGCCTGAAGCTCTGTCCCATCACTTCGGTGCAGAGCTCTTTCCTTCTCATCAGCCAGGCATCACCTCCTCAGACTAACCTGTATGGCCTATTCAATCTACAGTAGCCCCCTCTCCTCCAAAGACAATGTTTCAAACCACCGTTTTCTTCATAGTATGTACCCTTATCTGAAATTATTTCATTGATTGTCATTTGTTATCGTCTCCCTGCTCTTCATTCACCTTCCATTAGACTGTAAGCTGTATAAGAGCAAGGACCCTTTCTGAGCTGTTCATTGCTTTAGCCAGAGCTTGGAACAGTATCGACTACACAGTAGGTGTTCATTACCTATACTTGAAGAAAGAAAGGAAGGAGGTCTTTTTGCTTTGGATTAGTAAAGAACAAAAAGAAAGGGGAATTGTTCATAGTAATGATATGTCTTATTGAAAAGCTCAGGTTACCGTGTTTACCGTATATAACATTTATACCGTATATAACAACTGCTAATCATCCATCCATTTTACCAACGATATGTATCAAGTGCCAACGACATAGAAATGGAAGATGCAAGAAGAAATCAGAAAGAAATACTGCCCTCTAAAGGGCTTATAAACTAAACAGTTCACAAATTTCTCCTCTGTGTAATTGATGACCCCATAATTCATTAAAAATATTAATTATGTATGACATTTATGATATGATATGATTGTGATATTTGATTATGGTATGGTCATAATTATCCCATAATTATTATAGTATTAAATATGATTATTATATAATAATTCATTAGCCGTATGACTTAGATACAGAGCTTAGTCATTCTAGTTTAAAGTTTTATCACCTTTATGCTGGACAAAATAGGCCAGTGTTAAATTAGCACCTGGCCCCTTTAGTCCCTTGACACTTGCACCAGTCGGGGGTCTTTAAACAACAGCAACTCACCTGGCTATCTTAGGGGGAAAAGGAATTTGTGGAAGGGACGTGCAGAATTAAGAGGAAAGTGACAACCAGGCCCGGCTGGGCAGAATCCGAGCAAAGTGAGCTGGCCAGAAAGTCCCACCTGGGGCCAAGGCTGGCTGGAGGGAAGGTGCCACTGCCTCTGCTGCTGTGTCCTGGAAGCCGGCCCTGGCGCCAGTGGCATCACCACAACCAGAGGTCACTGTTTCAATCACTGTGAACAAAAAGAATTCTGCTTCTTGGTAGCCCTTGTTCCATGTCAAAATCTCAGGCAGGAGGAAGCACTCTTAGGTCATGTGACTGCACTCTGGCTACCACAGGGTGGACAGACTTTTCAGCTTCCACAGCAGGACGATGGACCCAGCCTTCCACACGACCCCCCAGTGGCAGTTTCCTCAAGCACAGGAGGGCGTCAGGGGTTAGGCAGCCAGAAGTTGGACAGATGCCCACTTGAGTATTCAATACTCTGTTCAAAATACTTTGCCCCAATCTCACCATGAAGAAATCTCCAGTTTTTTCCTATCCCAGTGAGACTCGCAAATGCTCATACTTGGGATTATTTGCAGAAGAAAATAAATATTTATGTTCTTTGATAAAGAGGCCAAGAGAGAAACTTAGGAGAGTTAATATGGTAATTAACAAATAATAAGCTTAAGAAAGGGTTAAAGCCCCAAGAATAAAAATATAGATTCAGTAGAGTTATGAACTGACAGGAAAAGAAAACCATAAAGAGGAAGGGAAATGACTGGCTCTAAGGAGGCCCATAAGTAGGACCCTGGAGCTGCCTGGCATTCCCGACAGTCTCTTCTGCTAATCAAGCTTTACTTATTTATTTTCCCTTTGTGGTCAGAGGGCTTCCTACTTAGCACTTCTCCAGGAAAAACGGCAATAGGGATCTGGCAGAATGTCAGGCAGGCCCTTTGGTTTCCTTGATCGCTCACAGCCAGGTGGCAGACAAGCCTCCCATCACTGCATCATCAGACCTTTGACTGGGTTTCGGTCCCTGCCTCTGGGGCTGCTGTGTATCTTTGAATCAGCTGGCCGGTGGCTCAAAGCATCTTCGGCTGTGGGGCTCCACTCCCCTCCTCTCTGAGTGATTCCCCACCCTGGTCGGTGCTCAAGGTGGGGTCCATAGCCTCCAGCAACCCCATATCACGGCTGCTGCCACAGCCAGAGACCTTCTGCCCCTTAGTGTTCCTGGTTACCAGCCTAGCAATCCTGCTAGTTATTGACAAGAGGACTGTGGCTCCCAGCAGTCCTGAGCTGCTCTTGGGTCCGGATCCTCTTAGATCTCCCCAGCCATGGACCACTCTCTCTCCTCGGTGCAGCTCCCTCCCTGGGTGCCCCGTGGGCTGGGAGCAGATCAACCCCTCCACTTGCTGATGTAGCTGATGCTTTGTGTAGACACCCAGGGGACACGCTTAGCTGCGTCAGGGGTGAAAAGACTGAGACCAAAAGAGAACCTATAAGCAGTTTCACTTCCGTGTGCAGCCATTGCCCTCCCATCGTGGACATACAGGATGCTGCTAAGAGGGACCATCGGGAAGGCGGGAAGGGCTAGGAAGCAAGGTGGGTGCTCCGGGGCTGTGGTCTCTGTTCATGGTCCAACCTGCTGTCCCGGATGAGAGCCACCGCTCGCCCCCAGGGGTGCATCACCTATTCCAGGTCACTGCTGAGAGCCCTACTTTTCAAAATCGGTGCATTTCAGCTTGCTGGAATAGGTAGGACTTGAAGATCACAGTTCTCTCAACCCCCAAATAGCCGGGGTCCCCCATCCGGCATGCAGACCACACTCAGGCAATGACTTTTCCATTGGCCTAGTGCATGCAGCAGTGCCTCTTGCCCATTACAGGAGGCCAAGGTCCACATTAATGCCTGACTTTACCAGCACCTAGTTCCCCCGCCAGTCTGGAAATGTTTAAGGACAGAAATCTCGACCCATGAGTCTGAAACTCCAGAGCCCAGCACTTTTTTTTAACATCTTTATCGGAGTATAATTGCTTTGCAATGTCGTGTTAGTTTCTGCTGTATAACAAAGTGAATCAGCTATACGTATACATATATCCCTTCCCTCTTATGTCTCCCTCCCACCCTCCCTATCCCACCCCCCCAGGTGGTCACAAAGCACCGAGCTGATCTCCCTGTGCTATGCGGCTGCTTCCCACTAGCTATCTATTTTACATTTGGTAGTGTATATATGTCCATGCCGCTCTCTCACATTGTCCCAGCTTACCCTTCCCCTTCCCCGTGTCCTCAAGTCCATTCTCTACGTCTGCGTCTTTATTCCTGTCCTGCCCCTAGGTTCATCAGGGGTATCACCATTTTTTTTTTTTTTTTAGATTCCATACATATATAGTGTATATATGTCCATGCCACTCTTCTCACATTGTCCCAGCTTACCCTTCCCCTTCCCCGTGTCCTCAAGTCCATTCTCTACGTCTGCGTCTTTATTCCTGTCCTGCCCCTAGGTTCATCAGGGGTATCACCATTTTTTTTTTTTTTTTTAGATTCCATACATATGTGTCAGCATACGGTATTTGTTTTTCTCTTTCTGACTTACTTCACTGTGTATGACAGACTCTAGGTCCATCCACCTCACTACAAATAACTCAATTTCGTTTCTTTTTATGGCTGAGTAGTATTCCATTGTATATATGTGCCACATCTTCTTTATCCATTCCTCTGTCGATGGACACTTAGGTGGCTTCCATGTCCTGGCTATTGTAAACAGAGCTGCAGTGAACATTGTGGTACATGACTCTTTTTGAAGTATGGTTTTCTCAGGGTATATGCCCAGTAGTGGGATTGCTGGGTCGTATGGTAGTTCTATTATTAGTTTTTTAAGGTACCTCCATACTGTTCTCCATAGTGGCTGCACCAATTTACATTCCCACCAACAGTGCAAGAGGGTTCCCTTCTCTCCACACCCTCTCCAGCATTATGACACTTGTTTATAAGTGTTTGTTGAACTGTTTTGATCCTCTCTTCAGCCGAGGGGGGTTCCACACTCACCTGTTTCACTCTGGCTCCTAAGGTGAGGAAGCCACAGAAGGCGGGGCCTTCCGGCTTTCAGCTCTGTAGAAGCTGAGCCTGCCAGGCTGTGATGCCCTCCTGCACACCCCGTGCTGGGAACGGGTCAGCCACTTCCCCCATGGCTGTGCTGTGTGTAAAACTGGACCAGCGTCCGGTCCCTCCCAGCTGTAACTTTCTGACTGCCAGCCTGAGGCCCTGCTGAGATCATTACCCTGTCGTCCTCATCCCAGCACTTCCTCCTTCATTGGCACTTTGGCTGGACCTATTTTTCTCTCTGCCCTTGGGAGCAGCGACTGGATTAAATAGGCCTTGTCCCTGGAGGGCTCCCCAGCCAGCAGCCGCCTTCCCAGCAGCGATGCCCTGGAGGTGGGGGTGTGGAAAGGGGCCAGGCAGGAGCACCGCAGTGATGCCAGGGACTGTTGCTTTTTGAGCATTTGTTAGGTGCCTCTAAGGGGCAGGCTCCAACCTCTGTGTGATCAGCTCAGCCGTCCAAGGATCCTTGAAGTTCATACAGTGCTTTGTAGGGTTCAAACTACTTTCACGTGCATCATGCAAACTTGATGTCCAAGCATTTAGATTTGTAAAATATTTCAAGGTTTGACAATGACATTTTAAAGGGATTTGTTACTTTACGAAAGCATTCGATACAGATTTGCCTTGGATAGCTAACGCATTTTAAATTTCTCAATCCACACAAATATGGTACTCTACTACATTTGCAGGAACCCAGTTGCAGAAGGAAGATACAGATACAGAATAAACAGGGAGAGACAGAAAGAAGATACAGATACAGAATAAACGGGGAGAGACAGAAGGAAGATACAGTTAATAAGGGCTGAGAGACTTCCCTTGGTGGTCCAGTGGTTAAGAATCTGTCTTGCAATGCAGAGGACTCGGGTTGGATCCCTAGTCAGGGAATTAAAAGCCCGCATGCCCCGGGGCAACTAAGCCCACTGCTGCAACCAAAGATCCCACGCACTGCAACTAAGACCCGACGCAGCCAATCAATCAATCAATCAATCAATAAACATTAAAAAAAAAAAAAAGTGAGGGCTGGCAAATGAATCTTCCAGTCCTGGAACGTGTTATTTCTCTAATGCAGCAAAATTTGCTCTTCTTCCCTCCCTTTTCTTTAGAATGAGTTGCCAAGGTTTTCATTTATTTGTCAATCCAGGAGTAACGTTTTAATTTCAAAGGACACAGCTGGATCCTTTCTTTCACCTCCAGTCCCCAGTGTTTGTCAGACAAGAGTGTGTTTTCCAGCTCATCCTTTCTTCCTCAAAACCCAGGGCCTGCATCCGAACCCCTGTGAGAATCAGGCTTTTTGTTGTCCGTATTGAGCAATACTTGTCACATACAGGTCGGGTGTTCACCAGGAGCAAAGCGAGAAGCCCAGATGCCAGTGTTGTGGGTGTCCCTTAAGTTTCTTTTCTGTTTGTTTTTTTTTTTTTTTTTTTTTGGCTGCATCGGGTCTTAGTTGCGGCATGAGGGATCTTTTTTTTTTCAATTGCAGCACACGGGCTCTTCATTGCAACGTGCGGGCCCAGTAGTTGTGGCCCGCGGACTTAGTTGCCCCGCGGCATGTGGGATCTTAGCTCCCTGACCAGGGATTGAGTTCGCGTCCCCTGCATTGGAAGGCGGATTCTTAACCACTGGACCGCCAGGGAAGTCCCTCCCTTAAGTTTTTGAGATAATGTCCCACCCATGCCAGCAAGGCTGCCATGTTGGTCTGAGGGTGGGAAGCCTGCCATGCCCCTCCTTCATTGAGCAGAGGCTGGGATGGGGTACATGAAGCACTTCGCCTTAACCAACACCATTACTTTGACTTCAGAAAGAATCCCTGTTCCAGATATTGTCCTTGTTCTGAAGTTCCAGGAAAGCAGGAATTGTGTCTTTCCCTCAGGGACCTTCCAGTAAGTAGGTAGTATTAGCATTACTGGTGTTCCTTTTGAGAGCCATTTCTGCTGACATCTTCAAACCAAAAGTGCAAAGAGAGGAATGCAGTGGGTCACAATGAGGCTTTGGGGAAATGGTTATACTCGTCGGCCTAGGAGGCTTTGCGTATGATTTTAGAATGGAAAATGAAATATAAACTTAAGGCTTAGAAGAGGATGGTAACCAAGAAAAACCTTTGCCAATGGTCTTGTAACAGCATATTTTAAAGCATAGAGAGTCTAGAAGCTGAAATGAGGATACATATTAAATGGTTTATTGATATCCCAGTACAACACAATACAATGCATGGTATGTTCAGTGTGATACCCCTCATTAGCAATCTTTTAGAGCACTCTGCAAAATTGCAGTGAATGGCAAGCATTGATCAATGTATTTCCACAGTATCTGCATCTGCATTTCTGATACAATACCTACAGCATTTATTTCTGATTTTCAATAAATAAACCTTTAGCATGCCCCAGAAGAAGTAATCAAGGGGATTCAAGTTATAAAATATATTCTCACTGTAGTCTCTGTTTTCTCTGGCAAGTTCAGAAGCTAAGCATTGACATCTCCCTTGAACGTGGAGAAATAGTCCAGTGCAGTGAAGGGAGCACAAGATTTCCTGTCGCACAGAGTGGAGGCCAAGGCCTGGCCCAGCCACTTCTAACCCCTATGTGGCCTTGACAAATAACTAATCCTCTTCCTGCCTCAGTGTTGTCATCTGTAAAATGGAGATGGTAACAGTCTCAACCTTATGGAATCATTCTGGGTATTTGCCATAGCATGACTAAAGTGCCTGACACTTGCCAGGCAGCCAAAAAATGGGATTATTACTGTGTTATAGAACTACAGTGCTTGCTTTCTCTTTAGCTTACATGCAGGTGACTTATTTTTAATCTTTTTTTAAACCTTTTTTTATTGAAGTATAGTTGATTTACATTTTAGGTGTACAGCAAAGTGATTCAGTTTTATATATATATATATATATATATATATATATATGTATGTATACATATATTCTTTTTCAGATTCTTTTCCATTATCGGTTATTACAAGATACTGAATATAGTTCCCTGTGCTATACAGGAGGTCCTTGCTGTTTATCTGTTTATATATAGTAGTGTATATCTGTTAATCCCAAACTCCCAAATTATCCCACGTGACTTTTAATGTGTACCTAGTAGAGCTAGAACGACATGACAGTTTCTCCAATGTTTGGCTCCCTGAAATCAATCTCCTCCTACTTTTCAGTCTCATTCTGATGCAGAGAGAAATCCTTACAATCTTCACATTTTCTCAAGCCTGTCACCAATTAACCATCAGCAGGGCTAGATTATATAAGAGCTTTTCCACTACCTAATATGGAAGAACTTGTCCAGAAGTGGAAATCAAGTGCAGGGAAACAGTTATAAGACCTCAAGGAAACCTAAACTTTCTAGGTTTCAGACCGGGCGTTTGTAATATGCTGAGCTTGGGTTATGTGGTTTCAAGGTTGCTTCTAGCCTAAATGCTATGTTTCTGTTTGCTCACTTAGCGAGCTTGGGGCTTGTCTCAGCAGTTTGGTTTGTAAAGTTTTGAATTCATAGCTCACAGAGTGATGAGCTGGAAGAGACACAGAGACCACCCAGGGTAACATTCTGGTTTTACAGATGAGGAAACTGGGACTCAGAGAATAAGGCTTCCCCACCATCCTTATATCACATAGCTAGTTTTTGGCTGAACTAAAGCCAGAACCCAGGTGTTCTGACTCCTAGATCAATGCTCTTTCCTTTATATCGCATGGCCTCTTTCCTGCAAATGGGGTATCACATTTAAGAACCAAATATGAAAACAGCACAGCTAAGCTCTGACTGACTCTGACAACCTAATTGTTTATGGAATAACTACAAAATTACGTAAGTCAAATTGATCTGACTGTTGAAAGGACTATTTGAAAGGTGTTCACACTTAAGTCTGTCTATCTTCTAGTCATCGAGAGAGACACGTTATTATTAGAATGTGGGGATAGCAAGAGGGTTATGGCTGGCATGCTCTCGGTCCCTTCATCTCTGGGCTTTGCATTTTAGAAGGCTTGAGAAGCTCTGGATTTCCCATCACCAATTAGCTAGGCTCATACACTGTAACCTCAGAATCTAACACTTAATCTGCAGCTTCCCTGACTTTATATTACCCTGTGGTTAAACATTTTCATTCCTGATGAAATAAGGAAATGGTGTCATAATGACTAACCAAAGTCGCCATGGGACTCTGCTAATCATGAGCATGAAGACGAGATGTACGTAGCATATGTGAGTAACCAGAAATAACAAATCAAATCCAACTGCTTTGTTAGATGACGGACGCATTACAGGTCGACGCGGTGAGGGAGTGGTGTCCTGTTAACGAGTCACCGTTCTGAATGTCTATCCTGCAGTTCTGGCTCAGACTAAAGTCCGGCGCTGTCCTTTCTCACCGGGCTCAGACTGAGCCTTCCATGGAAGCCGCTCTTTTTGACACTGGAGCAGAGAGAGGAACCTTGGGGTATTTCATTGGAAACAACTTTCAGTGAACAAGCCTGTGCAGTATTTATTCTAAGAACTCTGCTTGATTTGAGTTAATTTTGGTGAAAAGAATATACTTTCTGCACGAATTTGGAGGAACATCAGTTGTGAAAATTTACTTTTAAAAGAGTGGCTTTTTTTGTAAAAAGAGGACAAAAGACCATACATTTAGGTTGCTTTTTTTAAAAAATATATATATTTATTTATTTATTTATTTATTTTTGGCTGTGTTGGGTCTTCGTTTCTGTGCGAGGGCTTTCTCTAGTTGCGGCGAGCGGGGGCCACACTTCATCGCGGTGCGCGGGCCTCTCACTATCGCGGCCT
>NC_041219.1:73500458-73542664 GCF_002837175.3 Physeter macrocephalus | reverse complement strand
GAACCCGTGTCCCCTGCATTAGCAGGCAGATTCTCAACCACTGCGCCACCAGGGAAGCCCTAGGTTGCTTATTTTTTGCCATTTTAGTGAGATGCAAAACATTCAAGTCAGGTTCCTAAAAATTAAGAAAAGGAACCAGAAAGCATTCAATACTGAAAAAAAAATCTTAATGACACATTATATTTTAGCTTCAGATTATGGTCCTTTGATACACAGAGGAAGAGAGGAATGAAACAAAAATCACAAAACTAAGAGAGAAAAGGCTGAGAACCGGGCAAACAAACAAAAACAGAGAAAGATACAGGCAGTGAAAGGAAGAAAGATGAGAAAAACCAAAAGAGGATTAGAAGAGAGAATGTTTTTTAGGGACTAGGAGAAAGGACAATGGAGCTGGGTGGCTTTCCTAGCCAGCCCTTACTAAGCCCGGCTTGTCGCTGTTTTCATCTTTGATTGAAGTCTTACTCTCCACCTAGACTATCAATTCCACCAGCACAAGAACTGCACTGGGTTTGGCTCTCTATTGTTTTCCCAGTGCCTAGCACAGACATAGTCAACACTGTAAGAATTAGTCAATGAATGGATGAACAAAGGAACAAGTGAAGAAAGAATGTGTAAGGAAAGAGTACTGTGGCCCAACCAGCTGGGGCAGTGGTCCCCTGAGAACTGCCATTGTTTCCTCAAAAGCAAGAGACCGTGGACTGGGCTGACCTGGCCCCCGCAACACCTACAAGAGCATTTCTTCAGAGGCAATTTCACTGTCTCACCCGTGTTCTCTTTGCTAAGCATTAGAACACTGTTTTGTCTCTCTTTCTCTTGGAAACTTTCTGAAAGCTGATGTTTTCGCCAGCCCCACCTTGGGTATCACCATGTCTCCTGGTACCTTCTCACCCCAGGCCCAGTTGTCTGAGGTTCTCAAAACCTTCTGTTCCATCAGCCTCCCTGGAATCACTGTCCTGATACACACCAACTCTCCTCCCCTACAAGGCTGCCTTCTTGGCTCCCCTGAGAGGAGTCCCCTGTCTTTTAGCCCACTGGTGGCAGCGGCCGATCTTCCCACCCCCTCAGTACGAAGGGCCCCAGAAGAGGGTCAGCTGACTCAACTCCCCATCGCCAAGAAATCATCACATCTTCACCCTCATATGAAAACCCATTCTTCAAGCCTTTCCATCACTGTCTTCTAATACCCCCTGGTCACTCCTGTGTGTTCATCACAGATTTTAGCCCTCGGCTGCCTGCACCCTCCTCATCTACCCCGTCTACTGACCTCCTTCAGGGTGAATTCACGGATTTCGTGCATGATTCATCCAAAAGATTCTCCTCTGCAAATTGTGATTTTTAAAACCTGTAGTAAAATATACATAGCATAAAATGTGACCATTTTAACCATTTTACGTGTAGAGTTTTATGGCATTCAGGACCTTCACGTTGCTATGCAGCCGTCACCACCGTCCATCTCCAGAGAGTTTTCATCTTCCCCAACTAAAACGCTGTACCCATGAAATACTGACTCCCCCAATTCCCTGATATTTTATCAGATTTCAGGCCCTCTCGCTCTAGAATTTTTATTTCCTGAAGTTGTGCTGCCTTCAGAATTTTAAATATTATTCCACTTTCTGTCCACAGTCTCCCTTCTTGCCAGGAGGCCTGGATGCAGAGAGGTCTGGGTGGGGATCCCAGCTAAACTCTTTGCCAGCCTCAGTTTCTTCATCTGTAAAATTCAGATGTAGATAATACGGTAGATAATATAAATACTAAATAGATACGAGAACTGGAGTCTATTGGATCGTCAAAAGGATCAAGTGCTCACAGAGCATCTAGCACAGGTCCGTGCTTCTCCATCCCTCCGACCAGTCCACACACCCGTGTTCCTCACTCCAGCCACTGCCCTGCTGACATTCCTAGCTTCCTGATACCTTTGTCTTTCTGAGGCCCATTCCAGGGGACACACCATCTTGTATCAGTCCAGCTCTCTGCCTCAACTCCACACCCACTTGGGCTGTTGGTGAACAGTGGTCTTTGCAGAAGTCATTACAAGGCACGGTCTCCCACTCCACCCCTGCAAGCATTTAATGGGCCCCTATTTGGCTTCCTCTTCCCATTCCTCATGCCAGCCATTTCAGAGCTCTCTTCACTCCATCTCCCTACCCTGCCACTACCCGAGCAGTTACCATTTATCTTCTATGTCTCCATAGATCAGAGTTCTTAAACTTTAGTGCACATAGGAATCATGCAGGTCCCCTAAGAGGTTCTAATTTCGTAAGAGGCAGTGGGGTTGAAATCTGCTGTTTTAACAGGCAACCCCAGAGGATTTTGATACGCAGAGTGCCCAGTTCACTTTTTGTGTAGGGCTCTCCTAAGCCACAAGCTCCTTGAGAGCAGACATTTTGTCTTACCTGATTTTCATCTCTAAATACCCGGCAATAGATATTGAAGGACTGATTGAATGAATGCATCTGGCTGTCACTCTGCACTTTCAGCATAAGTTACCATTCTCCTTTGAAATGCTAATTGGCTACAGCTATTTAAATGCAGCTTAAATCTCTTTAATATGTTTTATCCTATCCTTTATCAGCCCGTTTCACTGCCATTGGGGGTAGGGGACTATAAAGAACGTGTTATTCTCTGACTAACAACTACCAAAAAAAAAACAGAAAAAAAACAATCCAAGGGCCAGATGAGGTTTAGGCAGAAGTGCAGAGATACATAGGTTGGGTCTTCCCCCTTTCCTCTTAGGGGAGGAATGTACTCTGCTGACTCTTGTTCTAGGGATCAGCTAGGCAGACGTTTTTGTAGCCACTGCAGTGGACTTTTCTGGAGTGGAAAGAATCTTAAGCAGGAAGGTCACTGCTAGGGATATTGGGAGAAGGTGACTCAGAGAAATAGGTAGAGATACAGACTGACATACCGAATCAGTGGTGGAAAGGCTCACTTGCCTTCAAATCCTAACTCTGCCATTTTCTAGCTTGTGATGAGGGTAATTAAACTGCTGGGGCCACTTGATTCCTCATCTGTAAAATGGGACAGTGATTTACCTTGCAAGCTCTTTTGAGGATTGAAAGACAGGGTATAAGTAATTCACAGTGATTCTATTGATGGTAGGCAGTCAGGCAGAGTTTTCAAGAGAGGTGGGTATCTCGTTAACCATCTGTCTTTACCACAATGGAGGGGACACACACACACACACACGTATACACTCACACCTCTACACTCAGTCAGCCTGGAAAAGCAGAAGTGGCACCAGCTATTGCCCTCTGGGGAAGTCTAACTCTAAAACCTCCCTCCCACTGTAATAAAATGTTTCCAAAGAGAGCAGACAGGGTAACCCAGGGCCATGCCCTTCCACTTCCTTCTTCCCTTAGCGGAGCTGGGAGCCTGTCTTGCAGAAGTGGGAGGTAAACCAGCATGGGTGGCTGGAACTGAAACATTTCTTTTAGCCTCTCCATACCCTACCGCATCATTCATCAAGATTCACTGATCGCCCACAGCGTTCAGGGCGCTGCTCTAAATGCTTTATCCGGGACCTCCCTGGGACCCCCTGCGAAGTTTGTTGCAATATTTAAGATCTTCCCCCAGCTCACGAAGACCAGCGTTGAACCTCCACTTCATTGCCACCCTCAACCTCTCCCCAACCCTGGCCAGAAAGAGTACCTTTTGCTTTGGGTGCTAAGAAACTTTGATTTAAATGTTAATAATAATGAACACTTACAAACATTCTTTACAGAACTTAAAGCGCTCTTCCATATTTATTCCCTTGTTCCTGCACATGTATTTGCTTTTAGGAGAAGAATTTGGACTGGTTTCCTCGGATGCGAGCTATGTCCCTTGTTAGCAATGAAGGTGACAGTGAACAAAATGAGATTCGGAACCTGCAGGAGAAGTTGGAATCGACCATGAGTCTGGTCAAACAGCTGTCCGGTCAGCTGGCGGAGCTCAAGGAGCAGGTGAGTGCACTCGGGAGATGGAGCTGGCGGGGGGATGTGAAATCATTCACCACTGTGAGAGAGGGGTGGCTGGAGACTCCTGGGAGCAAGATTGTTATCCACGATGGATTGTAAATTCCAATAAGAAAAAACCCCACGTTGTGTCGTAAGAACCAAATCTCTGCAAGCAGAGGCTACTTCTACTTATCACACCTCCCCGTCTGTGTGACACTTCGACGGAACGGGGAAGGAAGGAGCAGAGGCCGAAAGACAAGGACCTCTTTGGACTTTTTTATAGAAAATCGTATTCTCTGCCATCATAGCCATTACTAAATTCATCAGGAAGGCAGATCGTCATTAGGACCTGTCATTTCAACGCTACAATCAACCCCTTCATCGTGTAAAATTGTTAGCATTAGTAAAAATAATATCAGAAGTAACCATGGTAGGTTTTAAAATGACTAAGGTGATGGCGATGATTATATGTGTGTGACAAGCAAGGGCTGCTTTAAAAGAACCACGGTTCCTCTTTCTTAACCACAGAGAGGGGTTTGCTCTGTTTCTCTGCCTAGGGAAATTCACTTTAAAAAATATTTTCCCTTTTTTGATAAGTATATTTTCTATGATGCTGGACAGACTATAGGTGCTTGGGAAATATTCACCCAACATTGTGTGTCCCACCAGCACTGAGAAAGAGTGAGAAAATCAGCTCAACGCATTCTCTCTTTTCCCCCAGATGACAGAACAAAGGAAGAATAAGCAGAGACTGGGCTTTCTCGGATCAAACACACCCCATGTGAATCATCACATGCCACCACACTGATACCATGGGGGCAGCCGTGACTAGCCTTTCATCAGTGTACTGCCTGATCACTGAATAAAGAACTGAGATGGAGGGGAGTGAACAGTGCCTATTGTTGAAAAGTTAAAAACAACCAAGTGCCAAGATGTTGAGTGGTTTAGCTCCGAGAACAATTTCTAACTGTGTTTTCATGGTTGAGAAGACCAAACTTAAAATGCAGCCACTAAAAAGCACACATCACGCATTCTTAATGCAAAGAGAGGTCCTTTGCTCAAATGGACGGAGAAGGTAGGGGGAGGAGGGGTGGAAGGAGATGCAGGGCAGAGAGAACTACCTTTGGCTGAATCTATAAGAGTCCATTTTGTCTTAAATGCTGACTGCAACCTTTGTCATGGTTGGCTGGAATTTCTTTCTTTTAATTATGGCATGTAGGTCAGTGATACAGGAAGTCATATTTTGGTGGCTAAGTTTTACTAAGGGAAATAACTGAAAAGATTAAAAATGAGAGTTGCAAAGAAAAATGTTAATGCTTCCAAACCGTAGCTGTCACAGGCCAATTTCCTTATTTATAACGTGCAACACAATGGATTTACAGCTCTAGGAACTAGAGCTTTGGAGCTTATGCCCCTCGGGCTGACAACGCGACTGGAATGTGATTTCCTTCCCCCAGATTCAGAGGGGCTCCGTCAATATGGAGCACAAAAAGAGGTTTTCATAAAACTTGTTTAAAAACATGCTTAAAGTCACGTAGAGGCTAAGATTTTGAAAAGACTTGGGGACAAAAAAGCTGACAGTAAGCCCCAAGGACATATGTATGCTATTAAAATACATTGAGATTAATAAATGAACATGCTTAAAGGTGACAGGAAATATTAAGAAACTTATGATGGTGGCATTGCCTTTTATAAATACGGAGTAAAAGCTATTTGATTCATGTTTGCTGTGCTTACGAATTGAGTGGTTTTATTTATCCTATTCTTGCAGTTAGGAAAAAAATCCAAGAAACATATTGAATACTCAAGAAAATGCAGCGTTTCAATTGCATATTTTAAACTGTATCAGTAAGAGCTTTTCAAAATGTAAAGAGATAATAATCTCTTCCTCAAATTGTTTGTATGTTAAATTATGCAACCAGAATTTGTGGAGGGAGAATTAACCTGCCATGCTTGTATTATTCTTAGCGATTATGCTTATAGAATGTTGACAAAATTCAGATCATGAAAGTGTTAGGAGAACTGCCACGTGGCAAGAGAGCAGGCACGTGATACCGGACTCTTGGAGGTGCTCTGCAAGCTGACCTTTCCTGGTTGCTGCCCCCAAAAGAACAAAAAAATTGCGTTTTTAAACTCTCATGTTATTACTACCATAGTTTAAGTTCAGGACAGCGTTTGCTATGACCATTTTTAAAGCTTTTGGATTATTTTAATATAGTTTAAGCTATTGGCTCCTAAAATTCTCAAATCATGGTCTGGGTAGATGATAAAGGATGCCTGAACCAATCCTTTTTCCACACACCCCATTAAAATGTAGACTTGGGAGGAAAGCTGTTGAAACCCAGAGCAATGAATTTTTGAACTGAATCTGCTGGTACACCTCCCCCACTCCTCCAAATACCTCCCCAGGTTAAGAATTCCTTACTCTGATCTGATAGTATTTTTCCTAACCGGTTGCTGAAGGATCATGATCCAAAGATACTCAGAAACTGGGATATATATCTGTATGCAACACAGAACTTTGAACCTCGGAGGCCTTCAGTAAATGTAGGAGAAATTCCAGTGTCATTCGATCCTAATGCTTCATTGAAACTTTATATCATATATTTGATTTTTTAAAATGGCTTCACCAAAACTGAAGTAGACCAAAGCAGCCATTTAAAAAAAAAATCCAAAACCATTATTGTTATTAACAGTATTAGATGAAAAGTACCTTTTAAAGTATTTTAATTAGGCAGAGAGTTTCATGGGTAGGGAAAAGAAAGAGAAAGGTGGAAAACATTGGCTATATTCCAATGTCAGAACTTATCCCTGTTTAACACAAAGTAAAATTTTTCTGATGGATGTTCCAGCATCAAGAAAATCAGTTAATTTGTACAGATGAGAGCAACCTGCCTTTCAGATGAACCATCTAGTCTTTTCTTACACTTTTTTATAGAGAATGAGCCATTGGGTATGTACTGCCATCAAGAAATGGCTTACTTAACCTCTCCAACCATTGTGGAGTGGCAGGTCACCGTGTCACAGTGTGTTTTCTCCTATGAGAAGTATTCAAAAGCTATTACAACTAACCAGACTCTTATTTAATCAAAATTGAAATATTTCTCAGTTGTGTTTCTCTTTCTTTCCTGCCTAAATACTTTAAGACTACAAAGCAAAATAAACAAAAGCAAACAAAAAAGGGCAGTTTCAAGGCTATGAAATTCATGATGGAGAAGATAATCACGGGGAAATTTGACATTCGCTATAAATTTATGTTTGTTTTGTATATGTTTGTTAATGCAACTGGAATATTTGACCTAGGCAAGTATCAATTAACATTCTCGTATTTATATAGCAATATTAAAATAAATATAATCATCTTTGATTTTGATGTTAAGGAAAATGTTTTACTATTTAGTTATTAAAACCCATATTGGTTTAAAGGTATACGTTTCCGCTGAACATAATTTTTAATTTCCAAAGGATTTTATTCCCCTACATGTTCCATTCTGAGGTCCAAGAGTTTCATGCAAGTATGTTCTAAGACTATAATATTAAAAAATAAATTTTATACATGTAAAACTTACACTTAAACTAACTTAAAAAAGTTAGACAGGGCTTATTTTCTTTCATACTGAAATTTTTCTGTTGGTGATGAGGTTGCAGTTTCTAGTGGATTATTGATAAGTCTGGAAGATATTTCATTCACGTCAGAACTAATTGTTTGCTTTTTTCCACATTCTCAGCTCGCGACTCATTGTTCTGGCTGCTCTTTTTAGTTTATAGTTGTTTTACTAGAAGCAATCATGCAGTAGGGCCCAGCCTCTACCCCATGCCCCAGGGCTGAGAATGAACGGAGAGGCTGGGGATCTGGAGACTCGGGGAGGGAAGGTGCAGATTGGGACTTCGCTATGATTAGGGGAAAGGAGTAAAGGATCCATATAATAGGATGAACCAGGTTCCTGGTTCCTCCAGGAACCCAGGAGCCTGGGACCTAAGTAAGTAAATATTGCACAAGTATAATGATGTGACAGATTACAGGCTCAAGAGATAACCCTTAAACATGCAAACAACAGGGCTTTGTGGGGAGTAGCCATAAGAGGTGTGTTCCCTCCAGCAGTTCTTAAATCTTTACAGAATAAGAAATCAGCATATTCTGACCCACAGACCTGTTCCAGGATGCTCTGACACATGATACATTGCAAAAAGGGGTGCAGCAGGCATCTTAAAGACAAGCACAGGTGCCTACAGGAACCAGGCAAGTGACTAAAATGCATGCAAGTGTGAGGGGCACATTGTATGTAGGGAGGGGGGAGCCTGTGGAGAGCTTCTTTTTTTAAAAATTTATTTTAGTGAAGTATAGTTGATTTACAATGTTTGTGTTAATTTCTACTGTACAGCAAAGTGATTCAGTCATACATATATATATATGTTATTTTCATATTCTTTTCCATCATGGTTTATCCCAGGATACTGAATATAGTGCCCTGTGCTATACAGTAGGACCTTGTTGTTTATCCATTCGATATGTAATAGTTTGCATCTGTTAATGTGGGGAACTTTCTGTTTGCAAAATTTGACACCTAATTCCACTTTGAAGAAAATGCCTGAGGCCAGTTGAGGCCCTCTAGTCACTCATTTGTTGATAAAGCTACCCCATTTAGTAGAAGAAAATACACTATTCCAAAATAGAGCAGAGGGGCTAAAATGCATGTGAAACTTGAGAAATCTGAAAACAAATCCAGGTGTCACCTCTGAACTGAAGTGTTTCCACAGACTTGAACTAATTTATAAAATTATCATACCAGTTCTTCTCATTTCACCAGTAGCCTTTTTTTTTTTTCCTGCAGTAGAGGAATGCTACATTTGCCTCAGAAAACATGATTCTAATATATGTCAAAGCCAGATAAGTATAACTTATAAATTATTATTAATAAAATTGAATTTGTTTAGCTTTTTTGCATGTGATACTTTAAGTGCTTTATTCATTTCTTAACGTTTCTGAATAATGTATCCATTGGTATGAAAGTCATTATTATTGCTATTTTACATAATGAGACATTGGGGACAAAAATTTTGGTGACTTGATTCACACTGGTGAGCTAATCCAGGTGGACCTTTGTGTCCAGCGCTTACTGAGAGTTGGTCAAATTCCCAGTTGGCCAACACCTACTGGTATATCTACATCCTGGTGATACACAGCAGGGGCTCTGTGGGAACAGGCCGTTTGGCCATCCAGGATTTCCTGGTTCTTAACCCCCAGAGCATGGGACAGCTGAAATCAAAATGACTTGCATGAATCACATGCAAACCACAAAGAGAATTCTCTGCTCACATGGCCAGTTTCTAGTGTCCTTGAAGCTGTGTGGCAAGAACTGTTTTGTTTTGTTTGGGATCCGAGGAAAGGTTTCGGGAGGGAAAGTGGACAATGTGTTCCTCTTCCAGTGAGAGTAACTAGCAGAAGGGCAAGAGGATACACGTGGAGGGGAGTGTGATGGACATTTGAAAGTCACCCTGCCTTTGACTGTCAACCGCAGTGCTTTGAGGAAGTCTTGGGAAGGCTAGTCTTCAGAGCACAACTGCAGGCCAGAAATCTGTGTACATGAACCTCTCCTACGTCCTTCCCCGACAGCAGAGGCGCTGGCATGTCACATGGAACGTTCCACATGGCAAACAAAGAAACACAGAGACCAAACTTGATGAAAGTAGAAAATGTATAAGAACAGAGAGAAGTTGTTGAACTCAGTTTGACTCAATCTAACAGAAAATTCTGGTCTTTACACTTCGATGTGGATTTCCCCCTAGATTAGCCTGTTCACTTTTCACTCTGGTCCTTGGGGTAAAATCAGCTCCAGTTAGAATTGCCCTCCTAACAGCTGTGGAAATGTGCATACAGGTGTGGATTCCCTCTACAATCCACTGCAGCACCTCCTTCCAAAGTTCTCCTTCCCTCAAATCTATTTGTGTAGGAAAAACCTTCTTCTGAGGCTGCTGCCTGTTCTAATAACTGTGGTTTTCGTTTTGTTTCTATAATTGTCTTCACTGTGGACAGTTGTATCTGCCTTTCTGTCTGCCATAACCTGTTCCCTCTCTTTCAACATGGATCAAATGATTTTTTGCGATCCTGGTCTTCTCAGCAGTATATTCAAATAAAAATTTTATGAACACATTACCTTAAAATTAGACCCTGCTTTATAAAAAATATTAATGTATTTTATATCATTTAGGGTTTTATTGGAGAAGAAAAATCAGGTTGGGTGACATATACTAAGAGGATTTTAAGGATTTGACATCATGCAGTTGTAGTGAAGAGCGGTGAAGAACTCGATGGAAGGCTGCTGCTTCTGCATCAGTGGTGGTAGGTCTGAAGCCACGGTGAGTCAGTGGGGCTGGTGGTCGGAGAAAAAGCTGGGTGTGAGGCATGGAAGAGCAAGGACCAACTAGGACCCATGAGAACAAAATTCGCATCTAGCTTTTGCTACCTCCAAACTCCATAGCTCATGTGACATAAAAAAGAAGCTAGTGTCCTTCACCATGGAGATGCGTGTGAATCTGACCCAGGACTCAGCGAAGGTGAAGAGGAGATCTGATGGGAGCTGGAAGATGGGAGACTGTGGACTGGCTGCTGCCCACACCAGCATGGTGAGCAGGAGATCAGGCTTCAGTGGTACCTGTTGCCTACTCCTTCTGAACTTAATGACTATTGCTTCACTCCCACCTTCCAAATCTCATGAAAATATCTCCTGTGGTCAAAATTAACCTATAATCCTATGAGAGAGGAGATTCTGAGAAACATAGTTCCAGCTAAGCTAAACTGATGTACTGCAAAGCCACTCCACTGGAGTAGAACTTAATGCTCACCAATAGTGATTCTCCTCCTTGTACTGGACACACAAAGGACATATTTCCCAGCACCCACTGCAGTTTGGTGGAAACACACAACTAGTTCTTTTTTTTCTTTTAGATTTTTTTAAGGTTTTGTATTTTTTTCAGGGTTTTTTCTGTTTGTTTGTTTGTTGGCTGCGCCATGTAGCATGCAAGATCTTAGTTCCATGACGAGGGATCGAACCCGTGCCCTCTGTGGTGGAAGTGCGGAATCTTAACCACTGGACCACCAGGGAATTCCCTAGATTTATTTATTATTGAGGTAACTTTGGTTGTAACATTATATACGTTTCATGTGTACAACATTATATTTCTATTTCTGTATACCCTACAGCCTACCCACCACCAAAAATTTAGTTTCCGTCCATCACCATGCAGTTGATCCCTTTTACCCATTTCGCCCCTCTGGTAACCACTACTCTGGTCTCTGTATCTACATGTTTGTTTTTGTTTGGTTTGGTTTGTCCCATTTATTCTGTTTGTTTGTTTTTTATATTCCACATATCAGTAAAATCATACTATATTTGTCTTTCTCCATATGACTTATTTCACTTAGTGTAGTACCCTCAGGGTCCATCCATGTTGTCACAAATGGCAAGATTTCATCTTTTTTATGGTCATTAGTATTCCATTGTGTATCTATACATACCACATATTCTTTATCCATTCATCCATTGATGGGCACTTAGGTTGTTTCTATATCTTGGCTATTGTAAATAATACCATGATGAACATAAGTGTGCATATATCTTTTCAAATTAGTGTATTCATATTCTTTGGATAAATGCCCAGAAGTAGGATGGCTGGATCATATGGTAGCTCTAGTCTTAACTTATTGAGGAATCTCCATACTGTTTTCCATAGTGGCTGCACCAATTTACAGTCCCACCAACAGTGTACCAGGGTTCCCTTTCCTCCACATTGTTTCCAACATTTATTATTCCTTGTATTTTGATGATAGCCATTCTAACAGGTGTGAGGTGATATCTCATTGCGGTTTTGGTTTGCATTTCCCTGATAACTAGTGATGTTGAACACCTTTTCATGTGCCTGTTGACCATTTGTATTTCTTCAGAAACATTTTTAATCAGGTTGTTTGTTTTTTTGTTGTTGAGTTAATATGAGTTCTTTATATATTTTGGATCTTAACCCCTTATCAGATATAGGATTTGCAAATATCTTCTCCCATTCAGTAAGTTGTCTTTTCTTTTTTTTTTTTGTGGTACGCAGGCCTCTCACTGTTGCGGCCTCTCCCCGTTGCGGAGCACAGGCTCCGGACGCTCAGGCTCAGCGGCCATGGCTCACGGGCCTAGCCGCTGTGCGGCATGTGGGATCTTCCCAGACCGGGGCACGAACCCGTGTCCCCTGCATCGGCAGGCGGACTCTCAACCACTGCGCCACCAGGGAAGCCCTGTCTTTTCATTTTGATGATGGTTTTCTTTGCTCTGCAGAAGCTCTCTAGTTTGATGTAGTCCCATTTGTTTATTTTTGCTTTTGTTTTTCTTGCCTGAGGAGATATATCTAGAAAGATATTGCTCAGACCAGTGTCAAAGTGCATACTGCCTATGTTTTCTTCTAGGAGTTTTATAGTTTCAGACCTTACATCCAAGTCTTTAATCCATTTTGAGTGGAATTTTGTGTATGGTGTGAGACAGTGGTCCTAAGTTTCAATTTTTCGCATATGGCTGATATGACTAGTTCTGATTAGTGGATTGTGAGTGCAGTTGACAAGCAGGGTCGGTAGAAAAAAGGTCGCTGTACAACCTCAAGTTCTTTCCCCACCACATTAATCATGGAGGCCAAGATGAAACCAGCCTGAATCCCCAAGTCACCGCTTTGAAGGGAACTACCCTGGAGATCCTTGATACACACAGCAGAATTGATATGAGTGAGAAATAAACTTTTGTGTGTTAAGCCATTGAAATTTAAGGGTTTTTTGTTTTTTGTTAAATAAATGAGATTGGGGTATGTGTGATTGTTGCTGTACCATAACCCAGCCTACCTGACTAATCCAGATATATGTATTAGGCACCAGAAAATTGACCCAAATATACAACTTCTGGGAGGTGTGCAAGAAAAATCTAGGCAAAATCAAATTATTTATCATTTAAGAACTGAATGTAATCCAAAGGTCCAGTAATTTGGGGTGTTTTAAAATTTATTATTCAATCATAGGATGGAATGTTATGAATCTATGAGAAGTATGTAAACTGAGGCAACATTGGGAAACAGGCAGGATAAACTTTAAAAATGCCTACAAATTATATGTACACTACTAACTATAGAAAAGCATGTTTCTCAAAAAGACTTAAAGTACACTATAATGGTATTTGTTTTAAAACAGCTATAGGATTATACAGTATTTTCCTTTTTTATTTTCTAAGCTTTTTATAGTTTTAAAAATTGCTTTTATAATATAATAACATTTTTTTAAAAGAAATGAAAGTTGTATTAAATCCAGCAAGTGTTTTCTGGGAACAAGTTTTCCCAAGCTCATTTACATTTGTATAGGATCATTGGAATTGTAGATTAAGTAAATACTATAGCCACAGTTTATACTGATTTCAGCAAGACATTTAAGAAAAGTTGCATGATATTCCTTTGGACAAGATAGAAAATTTGTCCTTGATTAGAGTAGAGTTCTACAAATATGCATGCAAGTGAACAATTTTACCTAACATGAGATTAGGGTAAAATATCCTTGGCCTATTGTTAGATCTCTGTCCTTGGCCTTTTCCTGACCAAGCTTTATTCCAATGTCTGGAATAACAAAATAGCAAAATTATTAAATGTGGAGATGACATAAAGTTGGGAAGTAGAGTAAACAGGATGGTTGACAAAGTAGCAATACCGTCAGAAAACTAGAATAGTGAACAAAGCTATTGTGATGAACTTTAACTGGGAGAAATGTGAAGTTTAGCTCTAAAGAGCTCAGTTACATAAATATAGGGTAGAGAAGACAAACATTCATGTAACAATCAAACAGACCTTGAGATTTTTAATAACTTCTAGCTCTATATTTATATATTCATTTACTTCAACATATGTTTATTTAATATCTGTTATATTTAAGGAATATTGCAGAAGTCCAGGCAAGATATGATGAGGGTTTTATCTCAAAGAGTAAGCATTGGGGATAGAAAGACGGGTTGCTTGAATACAAGAAATATTCAAAAGGGAGAATGTACAGAATGTGGTGCCCAACTGGGTACTCAAGAAGGAGGAATCCAGAATGATTCTTAGAGGGACTTCCCTGGTGGTCCGGTGGTTAAGACTCCACACTCCCAGTGCATGAATGGGGAAATAGTGATGCTGTTCATTGAGCTGGGGAATACTGAAGGAGTAGGCTATAGGGGGGGAGTAAAAGATAAGTTTATTCTTGGACATACTCAATTTTAGTTCTTTAAGAGACATCTGGGAAGGAATATCTGTTAGACAGTTGGATATAAGGGTCTAGAGTCCATGAAAGAAGTCAGGGCTAGAGATAGAAGATGTAAGAGTCATCAAGACATAACATGACAGAGAGACCAAAGAAGTAAATAAATGCTGAAAGACAGAGAATAGACATTAAGAAGAGAAGAAGATCAAAGGTGGAGCCCCAAAGAACATCTAGCAAGGGAAGCCAAAAAAAAAGTGAGAAAACTCAGAGAGCTAATGTGAGAACAAAAAAGGAATGATGTTTCAGAAGTCAAGGGAGGAGAGAGATTCAGAAAGGTACAGAATTTCCTATCAAATATGTTAGTAGACTGTCAGAGCCTCATATACACCCTAACTTTATATTTGTAAACATAAAAACTAGAGAGTAATGCCATACCTAATAATACAATATAGAAACAAAATTCCATCATCACACATAAACTAGATGATACCATTATTAAAGCAAAGAAAAGTCTATTAAGGAATTTTTCTAACTGCATCTGGGCCACTCCCTTGACACTCCATTCTCAGAATCAGTTTGTGGACAGCCTAACATAAGAAACTAGGGGAAAACTTTGACTCACTCTCACAGTTTGTCCTTACGCCAGGATATGGGCTGCTCTCATCTGGAAAACGGGTGACCATCCCCTTTTACATGAGAGCTGTGCTCTGAGTCAGTCAGTCCCCATGTCAACCTTCCCCTTTTCCCTTCTGTTCCCATCAAATCTTCTCATTCCACCTCTATAGGTAAACGTCCTCTATATAACTCTACAGGAAGTAGAATGGGGCAGGCGAGAAGCAAGGTTCGTCTTGGCATGTCTATTCAGTGGAGGAAAACTGTTGTGAGTCTGGACAGGAAGGTTGCTGGGAGTAATACATATATTGAATGAAAAATAATGTGCTGCATCTAGAGAATCTAGAATTCATGTAGAAAGAAGGCACTTCTATGAAAATTGCTTGCTAGGCACTGCAATTTGGGCTGCTAGCATGCATATCAACCTGCTCAAGCAAGAGAATTAAAGTGGGAATGAAGAAAAGGGTCTTCTTCTACCAAAGGGAGCTCCATGTTCTCCTTCCTCCAGCATGGCTGATTGAGGGCAGCTAGGAGGGTAGCACCAAATAGGCACAGTGTAGCACAGGACACCCTAAGGAACCAAGTCCTGGCCTCCCTTTCAAGTCAACCTTCACATGGTAGAGATACAACTGAATGCTGAATTTAAAAGGACGTGGCAGCAGAGCCTTTTCTGCATCTGAATTTTTTAAATTGAAATATAGTTGATTTATAATGTGATAATTTCTGCTGTACAGCAAAGTGATTCAGTTATACATATATATATTCTTTTTCTAATATTCTTTTCCATTATGGTTTATCATAGGATATTGAACATAGTTCTCTGTGCTGTACAGTAAGACCTTGTTGTTTATTCATTCTATGTATAATAGCTACATCTGCTAACCCCAACCTCCCATTCCATCCCTCCCCGAAACCCCTCCTTAATTTGGTTACATGAAGAATTACAGACAAGTATAAACTCAGGAAATTTTAAATGAGAAGCATATTTCTATCACCAGTTCAAACTCACTTCATAGTTGCAGGGCCCAGTTTTCTGGCTTCAAGATACCCAACACATGACAATTTACCTGCTTTTCAGTAGTTTCAACATTGTGCTATTGGTTTGACCTGTACCTTGTGGTATGTGCCTTCTCTTGGTTTAAAATAATCCAGCAATGTGTAGACATGCATATAGACAAACACACAAATATTGGATGTACTATACCACGAAGTTGAGACTGACTTTGTGCCCCGCACAATCTTTTTCCTCTAGTGTCACCTTTAAAGACCCTGGGCTGGCTCAGTGAATGAGCTGTGCGGGCAGCCAATCCAACACAGTGTGATGGCCTATTCTGTGAAGGCCATGCCCATCCGTGATTGTCCAGACTCCACTGTCTATCTGATTTAAACTGTCCGTGACTCGGTAATCACTTCTTTAAATTAAAAATAATTGTAAAAAATAAATTTAAAAATAAAATAAAAATAAAAATTATAAATTTTTTTTTTTTTTTTTTTTTTTTTTTTTGTGGTATGTGGGCCTCTCACTGTTGTGGCCCCTCTCGTTGCGGAGCACAGGCTCCGGACGCGCAGGCCCAGC
Organism: Physeter macrocephalus; assembly: GCF_002837175.3. Lineage (NCBI taxonomy): Eukaryota > Metazoa > Chordata > Mammalia > Artiodactyla > Physeteridae > Physeter > Physeter macrocephalus. The sequence goes on along the minus strand of NC_041219.1, from coordinate 73,526,295 downwards.
GGCTATGGCTCACGGGCCCAGCCGCTCCGCGGCACGTGGGATCCTCCCGGACCGGGGCACGAACCCATGTCCCCTGCATCGGCAGGAAGACTCTCAACCACGGTGCCACCAGGGAAGCCCATAAATTTTTTTTTTTAAGAAAATAATTTTGCTGTGTATGGAGGATGGGAGATAAAGTGGAACATGCTCTGTAAAAAAAGAACTCATGGGAGGGGAAAGGTTAGCTAAGAGAGATATTCTATGGAGCCCAGAAGAAGGAGCTTGGAGGAGAAAGGAGAGGAGTTCACAGTTGGAGCACACTCAGCTGAGCTAATACTAGTAGCATCTAACATTCCCTGAATGTGCACCAAAGGGTACTACGTGCTGCACATGTTTTAACTTATTTAATCTTCCTGTAATGCTATGATATATTTTAATTTTCTCTAGTTTAAAGATGAGGAAACTGAGGCATGAAGAAGTTAAGCAATTTGCCCCAAATCCCACAGCTTATATGATCTGAACCAACACAGTCTGATTCTAAAATCCATCCTCTCAGCCCATGGGCTATCCCGTGCACTGAAAAACAAACAGAAGATGTAGGACAAGTCATGCTGGAGGAGAGATGGAAATGTAGCAGTGTCGTTAAATAATTAAAGTAGAAGTAGGAGAGACAGAGGCAGGAGGAAAGCTAGGCAGCTCTCAGAAGATGAAGATCTAGGACAAATGCCTGAGGGATGGGAGAAAATGAAGACAAGCTCTGCCTCTTCCTACATTTATTTATCCATAAAACATCTGTCAAGGTTACACACTGTTTCAAGCGCTGAGCTGGGCACTGGAGATACAAAGACAAAATATAACCACTATTCTTGAGAAGCTCAAACTTCCAGAATGAGATGGGCCAACATATATTTCAACACAATGTAGTAAATACTAGGGTTAAAGTATGGAAGGTTCCATGTCCAAAGTGTGGAAAGAGGTTGTACAGAGGAAATGGCATTGAAGAACTGAATGGGAAGTTAGAAGTGGCCGAGGAAAGGGCTCAGGGAGAATAGGCGTTTGAAATCTCAGGCACAGTGAAGGCAAACAAAGAGAGACAAGAAAAAAGGAACTGTGTTCATGGAATGGCCAAAGTTGCAGTGGCTGGTGTGTCACGGAGGAGTAGTAAGAGCCAGGCCATGAAACTGTCCATGTTATTATCTTAAGGAGCAATGGGAGAGAGGCCAGCAAAAGCTTTTACAAGAAGCAGAACATGATCATGTTTAGTTTCAGAAAAGTAACTAGAGGGCTGGATTGGAGAGGAAGAAGTTATCAACAGGAAGGCCAGTTCAGTTAGGTTGCTGCAAATATCCACCCAAGAGAAGGCCTGTGTCAGGACACTCGTGGTCTACAAAGAAGCATGGACAGCCCAAGAGACATTACTGAGTTAGAGGTCCAGGATTTTAGACCAATAGAGGGAGAGTTATTAAGGATTATCAAGATTCTAATTTGGGAGAGAGGGTAGATGTCCATAAGCGGGGGGCGGGGCGGAATTCTTCACAGTGAGTACATTTGTGACCTTCGAGTTTGAGGAAACTACCAGGCATCCAGATGAATATTATAGTAGACTCTATAATTGTTGAGGCAAAATAATATCATCATTGTGATCTCCTAACACCTTATTTTCAATGACAGATAGCTTCCCTATAAAAACATTAGTAACAGGTGGTAGATGGTTGGCAACTGAATCAGTTGCCTGAACGCTATAGATGGAGATGCAACAATCGCAGTGTATTTTGAGTTTAGTTAAGAAGAACCAAGATTTGCATCAAGTTTTACAATGCTTTAACATATGGTATTACTTTTAATCCCCCCAGCAATCCTAAGGTAGGTATTTAATATCCTTCCAAGGTAATATTTAATATCCTTTCAATTTTGAGGAATTGAAGTCCGTTGTGTTAGTGATCGCACAGTTAGTTAGCAGTGGAACCACAACTGGACCACCTCCTTCTACCTTTGCCTGTAGAGAGAGACCATCCTCATGAGACTGCAAAGCCACTGAGGTCAGAACTGGTCTTGTTAATTCTTATGATTCTGATGTTTATCACAATGCCCAGAGTATGGTAGCACTGAATCACTGGATTTATTCGTTTGTGGAATGAAGATATGGATGACACACATCTAGCATTCTAGAATTCTTTACTTTGTTAAAATAACACGATTACATTCCTGAGTAAATATTTTCTTGGAAATGAAAAATTAAAGATATTAGGCAGGTGTTACTTCTTGTGACAAAGCTTGGGAGAAAGGGTAGATTCCATTAGCTAAAATAACGCTGTGGGAGGGAGTAATATTATAAAGAGAATATATAGAAAGAGATATTTCCATATAATCTAATTCATTTCCTATGCTGCTGGCAGGAAGACCCTTTCCTGAATCCCACCTGAACAAGCCTTTTCATTGCTGTCTTTCCAAGGGTGTGCCTATACACCGACTCCTCATCTCTTTGCCTGCCTCTCTCTATTTTATTACAGGACATTTTCATTGAGCTATCGAAATTGGATGTGTCAGACACATTAAAAGCAATGGCAGTTGTGGCAAGTTAGTTGATATATTTTAAAATAAACCAAGAGGGCCATGTTGATGTCAGGGGAGTAAATTGCTCTATTTAGCAACAAGTGATTTATTTAACGGCAGTAGACAGGGTCCAAGGGATGCCAAGCTGCATACATTTGGAGAAGAGCTGAGCTGTTTTCTCAGAAATCTCTCATATGGGACCAAAATAAGAGCCAGAGAAGTTTGTGAGAAGATTAATTAAATTCTTGATTTGGGAATGACCCCAAGGAATGAATTTTATTTCCCATGTGCTGCAAAATTGACCTCATAGTATTTCTGAAGGTGAGACACGTTCTAGAATCATCAGGTGTGAGCACTGACCCAGACTTCATGTGTTTTCCTCAAACTGCAGCAGCAGCATTTTCCTGGCTCACCTCTGAGGACAAAGCGCGATGTTTCCAAAAGTGCAGGAAGCTGAGAGGCAGAAGTCTGGGACTTCACTCTTTCTTCCTCTCCTCATTCAACCTTGGTTGGTGGCTGCTGGATACAAGGTAATCAACACATGTGAATTGACTGAGATCTAAAGTTGCAGAAGTACAGCACAGCAGCTAAAAGCACGGGCCCCCATTCTAGAAGGCCCTGATTGGCATCCTGGTTCTGCCTCTTATTCACTGGGTGACCATGAACAAGTTTCTGGCCTTCCTGTGCCTCATTTTTCTCATCCGTAGATGAAGATGGTAGTAGTACTGATCACATACAGTTAATGTGATATTAAATGAGTTACTACAATTACAGAGAGGACCACCTGAGATTGTCCCTTCTCTTATCATCGACAATTCCCTCTCCATTGGTTAATTCCCCTCAGCAACACATCCTCTGTAATAGCTCCCTTGAAAGAGAATCCTTGATCTTACATCCTTCTCTAGTTTTGACCTTATTTCTTTTCTCTCATTCACATAAAAACTCCTGGAAAGGATTGTACACTTGCTCTTTGATCCATTCCATTCAGACGTTTATCTTTACTATTCCAATGAAATTGTTCATCAGATTCACCGGTAACCTCCATCTTGCCTAATCTGAAGGTCAATTCTAAAGGTTCTCTCATGGGACACAACGTTCAGCAGCATTTGACCCATCCTGGATTCCCTCATTCTGCAACACAACTCTCTCTTGGTTCTTTTCTTAATCCACTTGGCCACTCTTCCTTAATCTTCTTCGCAGGCACTTCCTCACTGGACTGCCCCAGGGGTCAGTCTCTGGAACTTCTCTGTCCTTTTTCTATGCTCCCTGGATGATTTCATTCAGTCTCGCACTAACTACAGATGTAGATTTAAATACATGGCAATGACTCCCAAATCAATACCTGCAGCCCCAGTGTTTCCCCTGGAATCCCCCAGAATCCACCTCTTTTTTCACATCTCCACATGGATGAACAATAGGCCTCTCAATCTTAGTTCAGTCAACCCTCATTGTTCGAGGATTCCATATTTGCAAATTTGTCTCTTTGCTAACATTTATTTGTGACGCCCCAAATCGATAGTCATGGTGCCTTCTCAATCATTTGTAGACATGTGCAAAGCTGCAAAAAATTTGAGTCATCCCAACATGCACGTTCCAACTAAGGTCACATGGCAACACTCTGGCTTCTTGTATCAGCTCCCACGATGTAAATAGGCATCCTTTAGTGATCTCTTTAATACCACATTTTTTAAATTTGTGGGCTTCTCTTGGTAATTTCACTGTTTAAAATGATTCCTAAGCGCTGTGCTGAAGCACTGTCTAGCATTGCTCCGTTCCACAAGAATGTGGTGATGAGCCCTTTGGAGAAAACACATGTGTTACATAAGCTTCATTCAGGAATGAGTGATCATGCTGTTGGCAATGAGTTCATGATAATGAATAAACAACATATATTAAGTAAGGTGTCTTTTTTGTTTTTAACTTGAGGAAATTAAAGAAGTTTTGAAGTAGATACCCGTCATTTTAGATAGCTAAAAAGAGATCCTCTTGTCTACTACATGAGTCTTGGTACCAGGCAAAGGCTACCACTTACTCTAGAAATCAAAAGATCCAGAAACTCACTTTCCCATCCCCTTTGCACCTAGAGTGAGGGGACTTGATCTAGGTTTGAGCATTCAAACTCAGCAACACTGAATTTGTAATATGGAGAGGAAACAAAGGGACAGGGAAAAAAAGAATTTTGGCTGCAAAGTCAGCCGAGGCAGCCATATCAAGACTGCAGCAAATGTATCCTGTATCTGCACCAACTGCATTGTGACCGTGAGCTGTGACATCCAAAGTTCAGCAGCAGTGATAGGAGCTCCTTTTGAGCAAGTGTAGGGATTTGATTTTGCCTGTTGTCTCACTGTATTGCTTTCTTCTATTCCTGCCCATTTTTCAGCTGATTCCTCCAATCTCCCTGGACTTTCTATGTTATTGTCACTTTCCATTCAACTGACTAATTTTCTGTTACAAACAAGTGCCCTGGCTTTAACCAAAGCGATATAAGGGAGAGACCAGAAGGATATACTGAGGAGAGTGATCAGAGAAGAAGAAGGGGGACTGGAGAGTTGAGTGTTGTGGACATAAAGAGACAAAAGACACAAGGACATAATGAAATGCAGCACCAACTGGCAAAACGAATCCTGTGGTAGAACCATGAGTGAACAGAGATCACTGAGTATGGGAAATAAGAGATTTTAGTGCCTTTAGTGGGAGTGGTTTCCAATTTAAGATAGAGTTGATGCCAGAGAATAGTGTGAAATGAAAGGGAAGCATGGTGCACAACGTGAGGTGTCTTTAAACAGAAGCATAGGTCGTGTATTGGTCAGTTGACAAAAAGATTGTAATCAAGGTCATGTTTTGATCGGTTGACAAAAATATTGTAATCAGGGGCTCGCTGGAAGCCAACTCTGTATTTCCCCTAGGAGCAAGGGTTCAGTATTCATTAATTCAATATTCACAATGACTTTGTAGAATATAGCTGTTGTGAATAATGACAATCCATTGTATATCCAAAGCTTACCTGTGAATTCCTCCCACCCCATTCTTAATCTCTGAAAATAACTTCATTCCTCTAGCTGCTTGGGCCAATCAGTTACCTTTGTTCATCTTTTCCTCTTGCGTCCCACATGCAATCAGCCAGTCCTTTCATATCTTCCTTTGAAATTGCTCCACTTCTTACACCTTCATTCTTTCGAGCCTGGTCCAAACCATGATCACTGTGGTGACGGTAATAGCATCCTAATTGGTTACCCTGCTCTCATCCATGACCATGCCCACCCTTCACATTCAGGTAAGTCAGATCGTGTCATTCCTCCACTGAGAACCTTCCAGTGGCTTCTCTTCTTATTCAGAGCAAAGGCCAAAGTCCTCACCATGGCTTTCAGCTACACTGTCATCTCTCTTGATCCTCTAACACATCATGACATGCACGCCCCTTAAGACCTTGCACATTCTCTCTTTGCTTCAAACATTCATCCTGCAAGGATTCACATGTCTCACTTCCTCGCCGCCTTTGTGTCTCTCCTCAAATGTCAGCTTATCAGAGAAAGCTCCCCTCGGTACTACTCCATGTAGAGTTGCACCTCCCTCAATCTCTCTCCCCTTTCCCCGCCTGATTTTTCTTCGTATCAATGATCACTCAACATATTATATATCTGTTTAATGTTTCCTCTCCATAGAATGTAAGCTTCTTGAGGGCAAGAACTTTACCTGTTTATGTTCACTGCTGTTTCCCCAGTGCCTAAAACGGTACCTGACACAAAGTAAATGCTAAATCAATTAGTATTCTGATTGATTATTTGACTTCTTTTACGTGAAATGGAGATAATATTATTCCTATTTCACACTGTGATTTATCCGTAACAATGTTAAAATATACTTCCGACTGCCTTCCCTCTTTACTGGGCATGCCCCTGCGCCATCTTCAACAAGTTTGCTTAGGGAAAGCACATGCTGGCTACTGCCCTAAGCAACGCATCCCAAGCCGGGTATCAGGAATGGTGAGGTTATCTACTGCCCCGGCCTCTTGGCTTTGGTAAACAGGATTAAGAATGATGGTGTTGCTTTAGAATATCATCTTGAAAGCTCTATGGATCATGGGCTTTGATGGTCCCATAAATCACCTGTTTTCTTCCCAGCATGAATTATGGAGGAGACAGCTTTCTTCTCAAAGGAAGATGTGCCATTTGAAAAGTTTTGTTCCCACGCAGGGTGCATCACAATGAGTTTACCATCCAGCCAACCGTGGAACTGTGACTCAGAACATTCGTGTAGATTTGATGCTTAAGAAGTTAGCTGCATGATCCCCAGCTGTTAAGGCCGCTGACCAAGGATGTTTGCTTAACTTTGAAAGAAAGGTTTCCTTTGGAACATGACTTCCTGGTGAACAGGATCAGGTGTTGCTTAATATATATTAAATGGATACAGAGTAAACCATGGGCTTATGCAGGGTAATTAACTGCTTAGGCAAACTCACTCTTCAGTTTTGGTCAGCAAGCCAGAATTTTAGGCAGTCAGGGCTGGAAGCCACGTGCATTGAGGATCTGTGAAACCACCCACAGAGTCATCATTCTTCCAGGCTCAGGCTCCTCAGACAAAAATCCCACTCTGTTCCCAGGCTGGAGAGCCTCCAGGGCTGGAATTGCTCAAGCCTCAGTTCACAGACATGTCACTGTATTCATTTGCTCCATAGGTATGCGTGCAGGTTGGCCCCATACACGACAGTCCCAGTAACAGAGACTCAGGGAATTGATGTTTATGGCAAAAAGAACACACGTTCATTGTGAAAATTTTGGAACCTACAGGAAACATCATGAATAAAAAAGGGACTCATAATTCTAAGGCCCAGAAACTAAACTGTTAACAATTTAGTGTATATCCTTCCGGCCATTTATTATGTGTGGCAGTATGTATGGTTTTAAATAAGTTGGATTATTCTCACGTTTTTTTCATAATCCTTTTCTACGTATTATTTTATTGTGGGCATTTTCCCAGGTCATTAATTATTCTGCTCTAGTGATTTTTTGAATAGCTGTCCACTATTCCAACATATAGACGTACTGTATTTTATTTAATAATGCTTTACGGCTTAACATGTAGATAATTTCCAGTTTTCCATTATTAAAGACAATGTTGTGACGAACATTGTTGAACATTAAAGTTTGTGTACATCTCTGATTATTTTCTAAGAATAAATTCACTGAGGAAAATCATACAATCAAAATGTATGAATAGATTTAAGGCTTCAAAAAGTTTTTGGCCAGTATATACTCTTACAGAGCAGGCAAGGGTCCCCTTTCCAGAGGTGGCTTTTAGATGAGGCTACCCTGGGAGTCCCTCTCAGGGTCTCCCTGCCCCTAATGGATCTAACCTGTACCCCCCGAAGCTGCCCCAGGGAAGTAGTGTGCAGAAGGCTGTCTCTGCCCCTCAGGGCCTTCCGGGCTGCATTTATTCATCTCTACAGCTGGGCCAGCTGAAGCATGTGGAGGTCAGGTGATGTGCGTGGGGTCATGCAGCCAGCGGTGACTCAGCCAAAACCGCTCCAGCTCCTGAACCTTGCTCAGATCACAAGGTTGAGAGCACTTGCTTCCCTGAGGCCCATTATTCCCAAATAATTAAAAGAGGCCACTTGCACTCGAGTTTGTGGATATTCAGTTTGGGAATGACTGGTTCAGCCCCATGACTTTGCTAATTGGTGACACTAAATGCTGTACAATCCTGTTTTCCTTTTCCTTTTTGGAACCAGTCAGAGAATGATTTGTAGAGTTTCCCTCCACAAAATAATTTGCAGTCCAGCTGTGCGGTGGGTGTCTCCAGGTGTCCACCTGAAACTCTCAGACTCAGAGGCATAACTGCTGAACTGGATCAAAACAAAATTCTGATTCATTATGACTCACACATAAAACCCAAGCTGCCTAGTAAGGCACCAGAACACCCTTATCAACATAAGAAAACCTCTGCTGACACAGGTTGGCCCTAAGATGGAGGCCTCTTGTCTACTTAATCCTTCATCCATTAAGGTGAATTAAGTTCAGGTGACCCATAAGTCAGCAAACCTAGTAAGACTGAGTCTTCGCAGATGACTGGGTCAGTATGAGGTATGACTGCATCTGATTCACAATGGGTCCATGCTTCCAATGGTTTGCTGTCCCTGGATTTCTCCCTGGAATGGTGCCTATGAATCAGGGTCCTCCATGGATTTTGTGCTTTGTTCTGGTATTCAATACTTAGCCATAGACAGTGGGAGTTGAAACCCAGATGTTCCTCTAGTTGCTGGCACCACTTGCACAAGGGGTAAGAGAAAATGGAAAAGCATCAATTCAATTTTTTAAGTAGATATAAGCCTATTCAGATTGCCTATTTCTTCTTGTGTGAGTTTTGGCAGATTGTGTGTTTCAAGGAATTGGTCCATTTCATCTAGGTTATCAAACTTGTCATAGAGTTGTTCATGGTATTTTTGATTATCCTTTTAAGGTCCATGGGATCTGTGGTGATGTCCTTTTCTCATTTCTGTTTTTCATTTCTGTGTCCTCTCTCTTTTTTTCTCAGTTAGCCTGGCTACAGGGTTATTGATTTTATCCATCTTTTCAAAGAACCTGCTTTTGATTTCTTTGTTTTTCTCTATTGATTTCCTCTTTTCAATTTCATTGATTTTTGCTTCACTTTTTACCATTTCTTTTCTTCTGCTTCTTTGGATTTAATTTCCTCTTCTTTTTCTGGCTTACTAAGATGGAATCCTAGATGGTTGATTTTAGATCTTTTTTCTTTACTAATATATGCATTCAATGCTATAAATTTCACTCTAAGCACCACTTTCACTGCATCCCACAAATTTTGATAAATTGAGGTTTCATTTTCATTTAGTCAAAAATATTTAAAAATTTCCCTTAAGATTTCTTCTTTGACACATGTTTTATTTAGAAATGTGTTGTTTAATCATTAGGGAGTATTTTGGAGTTTTCAGCTGTTTTCAGTTATTGATTTCTAGTTTAATTCCATTGTGGTCTGATAACAGGCTTGTATGATTTCTAATCTTGTAAATTTGTTAAGGTATAGTTTATGTCCCAGAATGTGGCCTATCTTGGTCAATGTTCCATGTGAACTTGAGAAGAATGTGTATTCTGCCGTTGTTGGATGATGTAGTCTATAGAAGTCCATTATATCCAGTTGATTGATGATGTTTGTTGAGTTCAAGAATGTCCTTACTCATTTTCTGCCTGCTGGATCCGTCCATTTCTAATAGAGGGTTCTTGAGGTCTCCAACTATATTAGTGGACTCATCTCTTTCTCTTTGCAGTTCTATCAGATTTTGCCTCACATATTTTGGTGCTCTGTTGTTAAGCACAGAACACACTAAGGATTTTATTCTTGAAGAACTGATACCTTTATCATTATGTAATGTCTTTCTTTATCCATGATGACTTTCCTGGCTCTGAAGTGTGCTCTGTCTGAAATTAGTATGGCTAGTCCCACTTTCTTTTGATTAGTTTTGGCATAGTATATCTTTGTCCATCCATTTACTTTTCATCTGCATGTGTCTTTATATTTAATGTGGGCTTCATATAGGCAGTTATAGTTGGGTCTTGACTTTTGATCCACTATGACAATCTCAGTCTTCAAACATAAATTTTTATGTGTATTTCTGATGAAATTCATATACATATAACAACATATTTAATATTGTGCCTATCCACTTAAAATCAAATCTATCTTGTTATAAGTTGTACTATTCACATATGTAAATATATAATTTGATGGCTTTTTATAAATATATACATTGTGTAGTAACCTCCCCAACCAAGATGTAGGATATTTCCATCTCCTTGGAAAATTCCCTTGTACTACTTTACAATCTCTCTCCCCTCCTTATGACTCTCCAACAATCATTGATGTGATTACTATCACCATAGATTAATTTTGCCAATTCTAAAATTTCATAGAAATGGAATGGTACAGTATATAATCTTTTGTACCTGGATGATGTCACTTAGGGTAATGTATTTGAGATTTATTCATGTTGTTGTCTGTATCAGTGTGTTCCTTTCCATTGCTAAGATTCCATTTTATGCATATGCTCCAATATATTTACTCATTTTACTGTAGATGGTAATTTGGGTTGTTTTCCAAGCTTTTTCAAATAAAACTGCTGTGATTATTTCAATATGAGTCTTTTTATAGACATGTGCTTTGTTTCTCTTGAGTAGATACCTAGGAGTGAAATTTCTGGATCGTTTGATAAGTTTGTGTTTAAATAAGAAACTGCCAAACTGTTTTCCAAGTTACTGTACCATTTTGCACTCCCACCACCAAGAGTTCCCATTGTTCTACATTTTCACCAACACTTGGAATTTTTAGTCCTTTTAATTTTAGCCATTCTAGTGGGTATGAGATATCATTGTGGTATTAATTTTCATATCCCCAATGACTACTGATAAGTACCGTTTCATGTACTTATTGGCCATTTATAGATATTTTTTAAAATTATTATTAGATGTTTCAGGTGCACAACGTTATAGTTCAACATCTGTATACACTGCAGAGTGATCAGCCCCACAAATCTAGTTGCCATCCATCACCATACATTGACCCCCTTCATCCATTTTGCCCATACCTCAACCCCTTTCCCCTTTGGTAACCACCAATTTATTCTCTGTATCTATGAATTTACTTTTTTATTTTGGTTGTTAGTTGGTTTTGTTTAGTTTTTTTTTTTTTTCCACACATGAGTGAAATCATACAGTATTTGTCTTTCTTCATCTGACTTATTTCACTTAGCAGACTACACTCAAGGTCCATCCATGTTGTCACAAATGACAGAATTTCATTCTTTTTTATGGCTGATTGCTTTTCATTGTATATAGATACACCATATCTTCTTTATCCTTTCATCCATCAGTGGACACTTAGGTTGTTTCCTATCTTGGCTATTGTAAATAATGCTGCAATGGACATAAGGGTGCATACATCTTTTCAAATTAGTGTTTTCATGTTCTTCAGATAAATACCCAGAAGTGGAATAGCTGGGTCATATGGAAGTTCTATTTTAAATTTTTTGAGGAATCTCCATACTGTTTTCCATAGTGGCTGCACCAATTTACTTTCCCACCAACAGTTTACCAGGGCTCCCTTTCTTCCACATCCTATCCAACATTTGTTATTTCTTGTCCTTTTGATAATAGTCATTCTAACAGGTGTGAGGTGCTATCTCACTGTGGTTTTGATTTGCATTTCCCTGATAACTAGTGATGTTGAACACCTTTTCATGTGCCTGTTGGCCATCTGTATGTCTTCTTTGGGAAAATGTCTATTCAGCTCCTCTGCCCACTTTTTAATCAGGTTGTTCAGTTTTTTTGTTGTTTAGTTGTGTGAGTTATTTATATATTTTGGGTATTTCGTCTCTTTGAATATATGATTTGCAAATATCGTCTCCTGTTCAGTGGGTTGCCTTTTTGTTTTGATGATGGTTTCCTTCATTGTGCAGAAGATTTTTAGTTTGATGTAATCCCATTTGTTTAGTTTTGCTTTTGTCTCCCTTGCCTTCATGGTGAGATCCACAAAACGTTGCTAAAACCAACGTCATGAGGTTACCGCCCATGTTTTTTCTAGGAATTTTATGGTTTTGGGTCTTACATTCAAGCCTTTAATCCATTTTTATTTAATTTTTTTGTATAGTGTAAGATAGTGGAAAGTTTTATTCTTTTGCAGGTGGCCATCCAGAGTTCCCAACACCATTTATTGAAGAGACTGTCCTTTCTCCATTGTATGTTTTTTGCTCCTTTGTATTAGATTAATTGTCCGTATACATATGGGTTTATTTCTGGGCTCTCAATTCTGTTCCATTGAGCTATATGTCTGTTTTTGTGACAGTACCATTCTGTTTTGATTACTATAGCTTTGTAGTATAGTGTGAAATCAGGGAGCATTATACCTCAAGCTTTGTTCTCCTTTCTCAAGATTATTTTGGCTGTTCAGAGTCTTTTGTGGTGCCATACAAACTTTAGAATTCTTTTTTCTAGTTCTGTGAGACATACCATTTGCATTTTGATAGGGATTGCATTGAATCTGTAGATTGCTTTGGGTCGTATGGGCATTATAACAATATTAATTCTTCCAGTCTATAAGCACAGAATATCTTTGCATGTTTTTGGCATTTTCTTCCATTCCTTTCATCCGTGTCTTAAGGTTTTCAGTGTAAAGGTCTTCACCTCCTTGATGAAATTGGGATTGTTTTCTTAATTTCTCTTTCTGATGGTATATTTTTAGTGTACAGAAACATCACAGATCTCTACTGGTTTTTTTGTTTGTTTGTTTCTTTGTTTTGCGGTATGCAGGCCTCTCACTGCCATGGCCCCTCCCATTGCGGAGCACAGGCTCCGGACGTGCAGGCTCAGCAGCCATGGCTCATGGGCCCAGCCGCTCCACGGCATGTGGGATCCTCCCGGACCGGGGCACGAACCCGTGTCCCCTGCATCGGCAGGCGGACTCTCAACCACTGCGCCGCCAGGGAAGCCCCTCTACTGGTTTTTTATTCTGTGACTTTACTGAATTCATTTACTAGTTCTGTCAGTTTTTTGTTTTTTTTTTTGGTTTTCTGTATATAGTATCATGTCATCTGCAAATAGTGATGGTTTTGCTTCTTCTTTCCAATTTGGATGCCTTTTATTTCTCTTTCTTGCTTACTTGCTGTGGCTAGGACTTCCAATACTCTGTTGATTAAAAAAGTGGCAAGAGTGAGTATCTTTGTCTTGTTCCTGATTTTAGAGGAAAGTTTTCAGCTTTTCACCACTGAGTATAATGTTAGCTGAGAGTTTGTCACATCTGGCCTTTCTCATGTTGAATTACATTCCCTCTGTATCAACTTTGTTGAGTTTTTTTCATAAATTGATGTCGAATTTTGTAAAATGCTTTTCCTGCATCTACTGAGATGATCATATTTTTAATCCTTCATTTTGTTAATGTGATGTATCACACTTGTTGATTTGCAGATGTGGAACCATTCTTGCAGCACTGGAATAAATCTGACTTGATGGTGGTGTATGAGCTTTTAAATGTATTGTTGAATTTGGTTTGCTAATATTTTGTTGAGGATTTTTGCATCTTTGTTCATCAAGGATATTGGCCTATAATTTTCTTTTTTGTGGTGTCCTTGTCCAGTTTTGGTATCAGGGTAATGCTGGCTTTGCTTCCCTTCTCCTCAGTTTTTTGAAAGAGTTTAGAAGGATAGGTATTAATTCTTCTTTGAATATTTTGTAGAATTCACCAAAGAAGGTGTCTGGTTCTGGGTTTTTATTTGTTGGATTACTGTTTCAGTCTCCTTACTAGTAACTGGCCTCTTCAGATTTTCTATTTCTTCATGGTTCAGCCTTGGAAGATTACATGTTTCTAGAAATTTATCCATTTCTTCTAAGTTGTCCAGTATATTGGCATATAATTGTGCGCAGTAGTCTCTTATGATCCTTTGTATTTCTGTGGTATCACTTGTAATTTCTTCTCTTTCAGTTATGATTTTATTTATTTGAGTTTTCTCTCTTTTTTCTTGATTAGTCTTGTTAATGGCTTGTCATTTTTGTTTATCTTTTCAAAGAACCACCTCTTAGTTTCATTGATTATATTTATTTTTTAGTCTCTATTTCATTTATTTCCTCTCTGATCTTTATTATTTTTTTCCTTCTACTGATCTGGGACTTCATATGTTCTTCTTTTCCTAGTTCCTTTAGGTGTAAATTTAGACTTTTTATTTGGGATTTTTCTTGTTTCATGAGGTAAGCCTGTGTTGCTATGATCGTCCCCTCTCAGACTGCTTTTTCTAAATCCTATAGGTTTTGGTATGTTATATTTCTGTTCACATTTGTCTCTAGGTATTTTTGACTTCCCCTTTGTTTTCTTTGATGACCCTTTCGTTATTCAGTAGCATGTGGTTTAATCTCCATGTTTTTGTGGTTTTTTCCCCTTTTTTCCTTGTGCTTGATTTCTAGTTTCGTACCATTGTGGTCAGAGAAGATGCCTGATATGATTTCAGTCTTCTTGAATTTATTGAGACTTGTTTTGTGACCTAGTATATGATCTATCCTAGAGAATGTTCCATGTTAACTTGAGAAGAATATGTATTCTGCTGCTTTTGGATGCAGTGTTCTGTTTATATCTATTAAGTTCATCTGGTTTAATGTGTTACTTAAGGTCAGTGTTTCCTTATTGATTTTTTGCCTGGATTATCTATCCACTGATGTAAGTGGAGTATTAAAGTCTCTGAATATTATTGTATCGTTTTCAGTTTCTCCTTTTAAATAGTTAATAATTTGCTTTACATATCTTGGTGCTCCAGTGTTTGGTGCATGTACATGTATAGATGTTATATCATCTGCTAAGTTGACACTTTTATCATTATATAATGCCCTTCCTTGTATTTTATTAGTCTTTATTTTAAAGTCTATTTTGTCTGATATGAGTATAGTTACTCCAGCTTTCTTTTCATTTCCATTTGCATGGAATATCTTTTCCTTAAGTCATTGTGTATCCTTACTTCTGAAATGAGTCTCTTGTGGACAGCATTTAGATGGGTCTTATTTTGTCATCCATTCAGCCACTCCATGTCTTTTCATTGGCAAATTTATTTTATTTACATTTAAAGTAATTGTTGATAGATATGTACTTATTGCCATTATATTAATTATTTTCTGGCTGTTTTTGTGGTGCCTCTCTGCTCCTTTATTCTTCTCTTTTTTCTATTCCCTTGTGTTTTGGTGGTTTTCTTTAGGGTTGTGTTTAGATTTCTTTCTCATTTCCTTTTGTGTGTTTACTAAATTTTTCCTGTGGCTACTGTGAGGTTCACAGGTAACATTCTATGTAAATAACAGTCTGTTTTAAGTTGCTAGCAACTTAAATTGAACACATCCCAAATTTTTACCTTTTTACTCCCCGCCCCACATTTTGAACTTTTAATGACATGCTGTATCTTTTATCTTTTATATTTTATATCCCTTAACTGATTATTAGTTTCATTAATATGTGTCTCGGTGTGTTTCTCCTGAGGTTTATCCTGCATGGGCCTCTCTGTGCTTCCTGGACTTGGGTGACTATTTCCTTTCCAATGTTAGGGAAGTTTTCCACTATAATCTTTTCAAATATGTTCTCAGACCCTTTCTTTTTCTCTTCTTCTTCTGGGACCCCTATAATTCGAATGTTGGTGCATTTAGTGTTGTCCCAGAAGTCTCTGAGATTGTCTTCAATTCTTGTCATTCTTTTTTCTTTATTCTGCTTCTCAGCAGTTATTTCCACCATTCTGTCTTCCAGCTCACTTATTCGTTCTTCTGCCTCAGTTATTCTGTTACTGATTCCTTCTAGTGTATTTTTCATTTCAGTTATTGTATTGTTCATCTCTGTTTGTTTGTTCTTTAGTTCTTCTAGAACTTTGTTAAACATTTCTTGTATTTTCTCAATTTGTACCTCCATTCATTTTCTGAGATTCTGGATCATTTTTACTATCATTACTCTGAATCCTTTTTCAGGCAGGTTGCCTATTTTCTCTTCATTTATTTGGTCTTTTAGTTTTTCACCTTGCTCTTTCATCTGTGACATATTTTTTTGTTGTCCCACTTTTTTTTTTTTTTTTTCTGATGGGTGGGATTGTGTTCCTGTCTTACTGGTTGTTTGGCCTGAGGCTTTCAGCACTGGAGTTTGTAGGCTTTGGGTAGAGACGGGTCTTGGTGCCAAGATGAGGACCTCCGGGAGACCTCACTCTGATGAATATTCCCTGGGGTCTGAGGTTCTCTGTTAGTCCAGTGGTTTGGACTCGGAGCTCCCACCACAGGAGCTCTGGCCTGACCCCTGGCTCATGAACCAAGATCCTGCAAACCACAGGATCAGTTCAGTTATAACTTCTGTTTGGTATTTTCGTATATTTTCTATCTTTGTGTTGAAGTTCTCACTGTTTTCATACATTTTTCTCCCAAGTTCAGTGAACATCTTTATGACCATTATTTTATTTTATTTTATTATTTTTTTAGAGTATAATTGCTTTATTGGAGCATAATTGCTTTACAATGTTGTGTTGGTTAGTTCCTGCTGTATAACAAAATGAATCAGCTATACATATACATATATCTCCATATTCCCTCCCTCTTGCGCCTCCCTCCCACCCTCCCTATCCCACCCCTCTAGGTGGTCACAAAGCACCGAGCTGATTTCCCTGTGCTATGCAGTTGCTTCCCACTAGCTATCTATTTTACATTTGATAGTGTATATATGTCAATGCTACTCTCTCACTTCATCCCAGCTTACCCTTCCCCCTCCCTGTGTCCTCAAGTCCATTCTCTACATCTGCGTGACCATTATTTTAAATTGTTTATCAGGTAGCCTGCTTATCTCTGTTTCTTCAGTTCTTTTTCTGAGGTTTTGGACTTTTTCTTTTGATTAGAACATTTTCCTCTGACTCCTCATTTTGCCTAATTCTCTGTGTTTGTTTCTGTGTATTAGGTAAATCATCTACCTCTCCCATTCTTGATGGAGTGGCCTTATGTAGGAGGTGTCTTGGGGAGCTCAGAAGCACAATTCTCCCTGACCACCAGAGCCAGGTGCTCAAAGGGTGTCCCCTATGGAGACCGTATGTGCACTATCTAGTTGTGGCCAGGCCATGGCTGTTGCTATGGCATGCTGATGGGTGAAGCTGGCTCCCAGAATGGCAGCAGAACCTAGATGTGGCAGCTGCTGTGTGCTGGTGTGTTGGGCTGACACTCAAATGGCTGTGGGGTCTGGCCACAGTGGCTGCTGGGTGCTGGAGGGTAGGTTATTGCCCAGCCTGCTGTGAGGCCCAGCTGAGTTTCAGGGGTGAGGTATGCCCACTGGAACTAACAGATTAGATGGAAATTTCCAAAATGGTGCCCTCCAGCACCAGTAGTAGCGAGGTAGCCTGAGGTCAGAAAGATGATTCCCTCCAGCATCTCAGTTCTCAGGGTGCATCCCAACTGCTTCCCGCCTCTCTAGTAGATGCTTCAAGATAAGTAAGTGGGTCTCCTTCACCTATTTTCCATGAGCTTTTCAATCTGGTATTTTTGTGCTGGTTTTCAGGTCAAGTGAGCCTACACACAAGCCTCTACCAGTGGATTTCTTGTTCTCCTTAGTTCTATAGTTTTCCTAGACATATTCCTCATTGATTTTCAAAACCAGGTGTTTTGGGGCCTCATCTCCCCTGTGCATTATTTAAGGGTTGGGGCCCCTGATGTGGAGCCCAAATCCCTCATTCTTCAGAGAGAAGATCTGTATCATCATGATCCTTCTGATTGTGGATCACCGCATCTGGGGTGTGGTCTTTTTCCTTGGTACGATCATATCTCTGTATCTGTGTTTCTCCTATCCATCTCAGTGCTGTCCTTTTACCCTTTGTTGTGGAGACTCTGTTCATTCAATTTTCAGACCTTTTTCAGAGGGAATTATTCCATATGTAGTTGTAGATTTGTTGTGTTTGTGGGAGGAGGTGACTTCAGGAACTTCCTATGCTGCCATCTGTAGCTCTCTCGTAGATCTTTTTTTGTGAACTTTCTGTTCACATCTCACCCATATTTATTTGTGTTACTTCTTACTATTGATTTACAGGAGTTTTATTATTCTGGGTTCAAGTTATTTTCCAGATACATGTATTGAAAATATTTTTCCCAGTTTTCCTTTTATTTTCTTTCTTTGAAAAGCAGGTTTTAACTTTATAAAGTCCAATTTATCAATTTTTTTCTTTAACAGCTAATAAAATTAATATTTTGTATAAAATTAAGAAAAAGTATTTATTTATTTTTAACACTCTAAATAGCCTAAGGTTTACAAATGACCAAGTTCTTTCTGATAATGAGCAAAGGACAAAGCAAGCAATCAAGCAAGCAAACAAACTTTTCTTTCAAAAGCTTAACTACAAAGCAACTTAATGCAAAAAGTCTGAGGTATAGTAAAAGGATCAGAGGTCATAATCATTTTCCAAAGCAGAAGATAGCACAATAATATCCACGTGTTGTATACATGTTACTATGCACTTATAGTCTTGAAAAGGACTCTCTTGTTTAGCTTTCTTGTTTAGCTTTTTCTTCTGCCTATTGACTCCCTTAAAGGAGGGAATTTGGAACCCATTCTGCTCCCAGAGTCTGTTTCCTTGTGACTGAAGCTATAGAATAATAAAGTAACTACAGGTTTTGTTTGTATTTATTTGAAAATACAATTGAATGGCAGCTTTGCAAATAATGTAGAAACATATAGAAACGTGGTCTTCTACCTCTTTCATGTTGGACAAAAGAATGGTGCTCATCTAGGCCTTGCTACTGCATAGACTGATTAAGGACAGACAGTGTAACGGACGCCACAAGTTCCGCTGGCTATAAACATCATCAGTTTTCTGAAGAAGCTGAATGCTCTCCATTAGTGAGTGGACAGGACACTTCCCTTCAGTTAGAACTCAGCTTTCTTTGACTTTTAGCAAATAAATTACCTTTTCTGAGGCTCTGGATTTTCCTTTTTAAAATAGTGATGCTACCTTACATGGTTGTTATAATCATTAAATGATATTACACTTGTGGGAACATCTAAGACAACACACTGTGTTATCTAACAGGGAAGATACTCAATAGAGTATGTTTAATCTGAATGAGTAGCATATTCAAGGTTGCTATTTAAACCAAAGGATTCTATTAAGCTACCACAGGCCATTAGCACCTTATTTCAAGGTAGCTTTTCAGATTTGCCTGTTTTCTAGCAAAGACCTTATGGAAATGTACCACTAGACAGTCATTTTTGAGCAGGGAAAGAAGTCATATCCAAGAATGAAGAAAAAAATGTCAAAGACATAGGTATTTCCCAAAGTGGTTTTCATTTCTCGAGTGGGGTTTCACCTTTTGACTGAGGTTTCACACTAGGGCAGCCAGAGTGGATTATGTTGACTGAGTGCCCTGGGAGGGAGAAAAGAAAGCCATAAAGGGCACAGTAAATAGAAGGAAGCAGAATGCAAGATCACCAAGTCAGTGTTTTCTTATTTCACATTTAGCCCTTATCTTAAATCATTTATTATTTCAACAGATCTTTTTCAAATCACAATGGACCTAACATTCTGCCAGATACTATAGATAATTCGAAAACCAGTGCCCATATTTTCCAATGAGTAAACCATATAGATATAAAGTAGTGATTCAAGGCCAAAATTATTGACACAGACTGTGGTGGTTAAATATCCTTCTAGTGGTATCAAGGTAGGGATTGTAGTGGAGTCGTCATGGGGATTAGAACATAGGCTTATGTCATAACCAACTTGTGCCAAGAGCTATCTGTGATCCACCTTCCACCATCAATGGTCTCCTCACTGCCAACCAGCAGTCAAAACCTAATTTCTGCCTATGTTATAGGACCACTCCTAGATTGGGTTCCCCAGAAAGAGACACAGAGACAGAGTTTGGCATCAAGATATGCATTAGGGATGAACACCTATAAAGGAAGTATAAAGGAGCAGGATTAGGTAGAGAAATTTGAATTGAGGTAGGGAGCCCAAGAGCTAGGGTTGCTCATCAGTCATCCTGCAGGGGGGTGAACTAGCTGGGACTTTGTTTTTGCTTTCCTCAGTTCTAGATGTGGGCCACTCTTATAAGGATGCTCACATCCTTATAAGGCAAGGCCACTCTCTGCAGCTGAAACAGACTCTGAAGGAGCTGACACTGAAGATTGTTACAGATCACATTGCCCACAGCTGGACAGCAAATCATTCCTTCAAGGGGGATCTGGACAATGTATCTCCAAGTCTACCACAAGACCTGAGCCAAGATGGATGCCATGAGGTGTTTTAGATAGACAGATTGATAGATAGATGTATTCAGACACACACACACACACACACACACACACACACACACACACACACACGGGAGAGAGAGAGAGAAGAAGGAAGAAGAGGAAGAATTATTAAACAGAATTAGTATTTTCTATAAATTAAAAAGGCAAATTAATTTGTGAAGATCAATGATGGTGTAGCTGGATATTTGAAGAAGATGGAGCATTTGGAAATGTTAACTGGGAGGAATGTTTTAAGTCTTCTGACAGAAATTTTAAATTGCCCTACAGTTCAGGTGAAGTTTATAGTGTAAATTTGCAGAAGACAAATCCTATACGATTTTGAATCTTTATTCCATGGTCTCAGATTGACAAGGGTAGCTCCAGAGAACATAGTGGGTGTAGACTACAGTTTGGGGTTGGCATGATGGACTTGGCAAAATGCCAAATGGATAAAGGCATCTAGGATGATGGGGGCAATGTTATAATAGTTGACTATGGAGCCCAAGCTGAGTGAAGCATCCAGAGGAGGTAGAAGGGCTGCTAGGTGTTGGTGTCGTAGAAAGAATAATAAGTAATTGAAACTAGCATAAAGGTAGAAGAGGAGCTTTTAGTTCTTGTGAGTGAATGAAAGAGAGACTAGATGAAGAGGTTGCAATAGAGAAATGAAAGGACCAATTTGAGATCTTGGTTGGGAAATTTCTCATGAAGAGACTCAGGATATAGCTATGCAGGTAGAAAGATG
The DNA here is from genome assembly GCF_002837175.3 of Physeter macrocephalus. Classification (NCBI taxonomy): domain Eukaryota; kingdom Metazoa; phylum Chordata; class Mammalia; order Artiodactyla; family Physeteridae; genus Physeter; species Physeter macrocephalus. The sequence goes on along the minus strand of NC_041219.1, from coordinate 73,505,249 downwards.
GCATGGACTGGAAATGAAGGCTCCTAAAGTCATATAAGGCAGATGAATGTGAGGTCAACAAGTTGTCATCATCCTTGTCATTAAGAAGATTTTAGTACAGGCTGGAATAATCAGATTTGAATTTTAGGTGCTGCACAGGGCAAGGTAATAGTTACCATGTCCAGCCACTAGGAATTTATCATCAGAAACCCTGGAAAGGAGGTGAAAACCCGTTTCCCCATTCCTGAAGAAAAGTCCACACTTGCTTTTTCCAAACTGAGAGGAAACAGAGGAATGTTTTGGTGAAAAGTATTAGGTCTAAAATGCAAAAATAGGTTGAAATCTACTTTAGTGGATTGAGGGTCAGAACACACTTTTTAAAAAACAGACATTGGCCTCTTCTTTCACTTTCTGCCACAGTGTCTGCTAGGCAAGGAAAATGACTCATTAATACATTTAACGCCAGAGGCCTGACTCATTCAGAAATCTCTTAACAACCACGTCACCAATCTTTACTATACTTTAGCTAATGATATTCTGCAGCTCAGGCTGTCAGAATTATGCCTCACACGTGGGTAATGGGTTTTATAGCTTGTACCAGAAGTAGGCTAGTAGTATTAATTCCTATTTTAATGATGTAGAAGCTGAGCTAAGTGAATCCCCTTAGGCTAGACATTGAACAGAGGCTGAAACTGTACTTCTTCTTACCATTAAAATTAGCAAAGTGTCCACAGCAAAACACTGACTTCTAGAGCAGACACTTCAGGTGATTGTTTGAGGTCTAAACCCAGTGACTGCACAGAAATAACTGCTACCACATTTGAAGAAGTGATAACATGTCTACTAATGAGCAAGTCGAGGGCAGGAATAATTTTTTATCCAACTTTCTATCTCCTGGGCCTAGCACAGAGCTTGGTAATAAGTATTCAAAAAACATGTCAAATGAATGAAGGAAATATCTTAAATATCAATTTTGTGATTACTGTCTTTCCTGAGAAGACTATAATAAAATGCATGCTTTGTCTCTGAGGCAAACTTTGTAGTTCTCAGCAGTGAATTGTACTCAAGTGCAAGTATCAAAGAAAAAGATCTATTGCATTACAGAATTTTCTGTCTCCTTGGTCTTACTCTTTTGATCAGAGTTTGTTGCTAATACACATGCAGTCCTGAGCCAGAAGTAGAGGAGGAGCACATGATTCCAAACAGACCTCCAGCTCTCTGGGCTTAGGGTCTCCAAAGCCTTATAATTTTTAATTTTATCATCTGAAACTTAGAAATTTCCATTGCATCTTCTGTGCTCATGAAGTAGAGAATGTAGTGACTCAGAGAAGTCAAGTCCAATCAATAAATATTTACTGACATCTACAAGAGAGTCATTTGGGGGTTACAGTATGGAAGATATTAGCTTTCTCTCAAGTTGTTTGCCATCTACTTGGGTAGAAAAGATATAAAAAAATATGAAAAGGTGACAATAAAAGGGATAAATAGTCAATTCAAGATAATGAACATTGTCACAGGACAGCCTGTGACTATGCAGCATTCATCTTTCTTGATTCCTACCAGCAGCTCAACTTTATTCAAGTATCCACTCATCCCAGGTGCTAGAGGGGAAGATGACCTTCTCCCCAGACCAGGTTTAGGTCCTAATTAGTAATGACAATTAACATGTGACATTCCCTGTGCTACTGTTACTGGTCCAACAGTGGACATGTGACCAACGCTGGCTCAAGCCAACTGAGGGAAACTGACAGCCACTGCTCGGGGAGAGGGTTCCCATTCTCTGTCACTAGATGTGAGCAAAGAAGAGAGTGTAGCCCTAGCTGCATTTGGCAGCCCTCTTATGACCACGAAGAAACCAGACATGGGATGGCAGAGTGGAGAAAATTTGGGTCTCCAATGATGTATTTGAGTCCCTGAATCAACCTCGGAGCCTCTCTTAACTCAAGGCTTCCTGCTACATGAGATAATAAATCTCCTTATTGCTTAAGCTGGCTTGGTGGGGGATTTGTTTCCAAAAGGATCTCAAGGAGACAATGACCAATTGCCAAATGCGTGGGCAGATAATAATTACTGTGAGAGTTCAGAATGGGGAGAGTTCACATCAGGCCAGAGTGGTCAGGACAGTATTCAGAGAAACGGAGCCTTTAAAAATGAATAGAATTGTACAGAAGGAGAGGCCAGAGAAAGACCTTCCAGGCAAAAACCAGGAGATGAAAGGAATTTGAAGAGCAATAAAGGAATAGAGGGTGCAAAGTGAGAAAGGAAAGGTCAGATCAGACTTTAGAAGACCTTGAAGATCAAGTTAAAGTACCAGGGACTCTGATATTTAGGCTCCAAGGCTACAATAAAGATTTTTGAACAAGCGAATTGTCCCTGCCTGAGCATTTGAAATCAGGTCCACCTACCACCACATTATACTCCTGCTGGTCCATAAAAACAGTTTCAAACATTCATGGGTGTTTTAAGCAAATCGCCCACCGCACCCCACCACCCCTTCACCTTGACCTGCCTATACTTTGGTCTCATTTCTCTGGCTCCACACTTGTGGCTCTGAGATTCTGACTTTGATCCTATGTCTTTGGGCTCTGCAGATTCATCTCTCATCCTGTTCACCCCATCATTTAGTCTTTGTTTCTTCTGCCTCATGAACTCTGGGGTACTGTGCCTTCTGCATTGGAGCCCCACTGTGTTCTTGTGGGATGCTGTACTTCCTGCCAGACCAATCTCCAACTCAGGTACTCGGGAGAGAAGAAGAGGGGGGAAGATTCAGGTAGAAATGACAGTGCAGAAGTGAGCCGGACATGGTTGTGCCCACGGCTAGAACCAAGGTTGTTTTAAGGGAACTCATGAGGACTTAATATATATGCTATACAAATAGCTCTTAGAAGTTGACAAGAAAGATACAAGCAACCCAGTAGAAAAATGAGTAAATGGCTAACCAACCTGAAAGTGTGCTCGAATTCCTTAAAATGATGGGAGTGCAAATTAAAGAAAAAATACAACATCACTTTACTAATACCTATTACTTTTGGCAAAAGTGAAAAAGAGCTCTACTACCTACTGTTGGTGGGAATGTATGGAAAAGTGCACTCATACATTCCTGGAGGAACTATGAAGACTTACAGCCTTATTGGTGAGGGCAAAATGGCAGCATCTTAAAATTAAAAATACATGTAGACTCAAATCCAGCAATCCACTCCTGTTTTAATCTCATAGAAATAAAAGCAGCAATACAAAACACATAAGTACACATAAATACATATTGCAGTGCTATTTGTATGAGAGGGAAAATACTGGAACAAAGAGAATACTCATGAAATGAAGAGGAACTGAGTAAATTATAGAATATTGTACCGCCATTACAGTCAATTAGTGCTCTGCCGGTTGACATGGACAGAATTACATGAGGAATAACAATGGCCCTGATTTAGCTGGTGCTTACTAAATGCTAGGCACAGTTCTAAGTGCTTCACATGTCTGAACTCATTGATCCTCATAATAACCCTATGAACTAGGTATTATCATAGAGAAGTTGAGTAACTTGTCCAAGGATGCACAGTTAGTAAGTGGCAGAGCTGACATTTGAACCCCTAGGGGTACAGAGCTGCTGAAATGAGTGGAGTCGGAAGAATAAGAGGGGAAATCCAAGGTTAAAAAAGGAAAAGAAACACATCAGACTGAAAAAAAACAAAAACAAAAAACCAAAACAGCAGGTATGACATAATAGCATTAATGCATTATAAAACCATATAGTTGTGTGTATAAAGAAACTTGACTTTTTAAAAATGAGAAGTCATGGAATCATAGAACCTTATGGTTGGATGGGGAATATAAAAATCATGTAACACAATCACCCATCTGAGGCTTGAAGCACATAATATCTGTGCTCAGTAGTTGGCAGACATACCGGGATGAGAAACTTAATATATTTTTCACATAGCCCCTATTTTGAGTCTCTGATTTTTATCAACTAGCCCTTGTTCTATCACTTGGATGTCGTACAGAATAAGCCTGTTTTCTCTTCCACAAGGGAGCCCACAAAGTGTTTTAGGAAAGGTATTGTATCACTTTTAGGTATTCCCTTTTCCAAGTGCTGGGTTTCTTCCCTGAGGCTTCAACATGGTTTTGAGTTTCCATTAAATTGATCATCCCTTTACAAATATAATCTGGTTTCTCTATATCTCTTTTTCCAGGGTGGTACTCACAGTTGGACACAACACTATAGGTATGGCTGAGACACGTGGTTACCATTCAAGATTCTGACCCTATGTTGATGTAAACGAAAATCATTTTAGTTTTTGTGAGCACTGAACCACGCTGTTGGTTCTAAATGGGCTTACTGTCAACTAAAACCACTGTCTTCATCACTGCAAAGCTCTCTGACACACACTTTAAGTCAAGAGTTGTTTTTCAGATGCAAGTGACATAACGGAACCATCTTTGTAGAGAGACTGACCTAGTTTGAATCTTGGCTCTATCGTATCCTATGAGACTTCAGGAAAGTCAATTACTTTATCTAATCTCAGTTTCCTCAACAGTAAGGTAAGTATAAGGATTCCACTAAAGAGTTGCTTTAAGGGTTAGAAATAAGGTATATTGAAGCTAGTCCATATAAGTACACAATTTAAAAATAGATTTTTTTTTAAACCAATTTATTGCCATTGGTAGATTTAGGTCACTGTAACAACATTTGAGGGCCATTTGGGATGGAGATTATAGCCTCTTTTTTTTTTTTTTTTTTTTTCGGTACGCGGGCCTCTCACTGTTGTGGCCTCTCCCGTTGCGGAGCACAGGCTCCGGACGCGCAGGCTC
>NC_041219.1:73441821-73500366 GCF_002837175.3 Physeter macrocephalus | reverse complement strand
CCGGACCGGGACACGAACCCGTGTCCCCTGCATCGGCAGGCGGGCTCTCAACCACTGCGCCACCAGGGAAGCCCCATATAGCCTCTTTATGTTAACCCTTCACCCCTGCTTTCTGTCAGTTGCCTCCAGAAATATCTTCTGATTAATCTTCATCCTTTGGATAAGGTCAGCAACTATTCATGTTTCCATCTAATTATCCTTTTCTCCAGTAGTTCTTTGTCTATTTTGCAGAGAAAGAAGGTAGCTTCTTTCCTGAAGTCAGAACCTTTACCTATTGCCAACATTATTTTATTTTTTCACAGTTCCACAAAAATCACCAATATTGAATTCAGTGATCTCATGAGCCAGGAGAGTTGAGCTCATTTAGAGCAGTTAAGGGAATCATACGGCTTTCTCTCTAAATTCTCATCAATTTCACTTTCACCAAGATATTCTTCCTTGTTAAAGTAGAAGCTGTCCCTGTCTCTGCCTCCACTTACTGACTGATGATTCTGTCAGTAGGGTAAGAAAAGAATTTGTCAGATGCTCTACTTTTAGCCAAATGAGATTCCCTGCTGGTGCCCTCTTGGTTAGAGTAGCCTTCTAAGCTGTGTTGAGATCTGGGTCAGGAAAGTATCCTGTCAGCCAGCTGGGCCCAAGTATGTTCTTCTTGAAACCACCCATATGCCTGTGTGGTGTTCTCATCCTCAAATTTATACATTTCTACACTTTTACAGAGGTGCACAACTTCTTGACAGGCAGCTAAACTGCATCCCCTCCTATAAGGTTAGATCTTTTAAAATCTATTGAGCCTAGAAAAGTTTCACTATCCATCAGCCCCCTTCATGTCCCCACTTCCCTCCTTAGTGAGCTTAAATTCCATCATTAAAATAACTGAACAAGCATCTCAGATCTCTTCCTCTTTTCCCCTTCATCATACTCACCTGGTTAAACTCTGGTTCTGATTACATCCTATATTGTGCCCACATCCTTAAATCTTAACGTTTCTGGAAAAAAATCACAGAATCATGCTGAGTAGTCTCACTTAAATTCATGACCACAAACCTCAAATGGGCACACAGCACTGCTTGCCACACCACATCATTTCTCTAGCAGTAGCTTTGTCACTCTTCTAAGTTGACTTTTTTCATACAGCTCTTTACTCCTCAAATACCCAGCATCCACCCCTCCTCCCTCCCGCTGACCTTCTACATACTAATGCCCTTTCTGTTTATTTGTATTTGTTGTTGCCCTGCCTTGAGTGTTTCTCCCCTGACCCTCTTAACTTCATGATTTACTCCTTCATTTTATTCATGTCTTCGTTCAGGTCTTCCCTAAACAACTTAGCCAGGAGGGCACTCTCCATCACCAACTCTCTTTTTCCTTCATGGTACTTATTTCTACCTGAATGGTTTTATACACATATTTTCTCTACTGTTAGCTGAAAAAAAATTTTTTAATTTCACTTTCATAATTTGCACATGCATATTCTTAATTTTTTCTGGATGCTCCATCACATTATCATCTATAGTATCTACCTTATTGAGTTTGGATACCTGTCTCCTAAGCCCCCCATCCTGCCGTTTCAAACTATACAGATTGTTCTCAATGTAGGTTGTGTAGTTATTATCCTAAGTCTTCACCATCTCCTAAGTTGAATCCACCCTTTTCTAGATAACATGTTTTGCTCTTTCACAGTTTACTCTTTCTTTGTGCTGGAGCATATCTTCTGGGAACTAGGGCCTCTAGACTCACAGAGCCCAGAGCTGTAGGGACAGGAAGCCCACATTTCCCAAATGGGTCACTGGGAATGATGGTAAGAAGGGCCACTCCTACTTTCCCCCTTATTTTCTAGACCCATTTATTCTACCTATTGGAGGCACAGCACAATGTGATGGTCATTGATTTATGGCAGCTATTCTTAACAAGGATTCTCCATGATAATCAAACCCTAATGTCCTAATGCATCCATTATATATTATGAATTAACTTTCCTCCTAAGAGCTATGGATCATCCTTGACAAAATTGAGAAAATAGTCAGTCCAATAATTTTGGGTGTGGCTTAAATCTCTCATGGAATTCTGATTGAGAAAGACTGAGGGTATATCCTCTACCCCAGAGGATGGCATATCTACACAAGGTAGTATCTCCAAGCAGGCACTGTACTTTCAAAAGACCATTTCTTCTTGGTGGTACAGTATGTGATACAACCGGTAGATATTATGGTCAGATGCCCAATGCCACATCTTCTTTGCTATTAAAAAAGTAGTTCTCACACATTAGTGTATATTAGAATCATTTGGAGGGCTTTTTAAAACACAGACTTCTGGACCCTACCTCAGTCTCATTTAAATTCTTGGTTGGGATCCAAGAAATTGCATTTCTAGTAAGTTCCCAGGTGATGATGATGCTACTGGTCCAGGAACCCCACTTTGAGAACCCCTGCTGTACAATGAGTTTGTAGATCCAATGTATTGTCATGTAAGATCCCAAATCAATGGATCAGATACTCTATAAACTTTTCAATAGCAGTGTAAGCTGAAGCCCTGGGAAAGACAAACCCACACCCAGAATACATGCCACTCTCCTTTCCAGGTGGAGGGGACCCAATGTAATCAACTTGCCATCAAGCGGCTGGTTGATTCCTTGAGGGATGAGATCATATCATGGGCTTAGAATTGGTTTCTGTTGATAGCAGATTGGATATTTGGCAGTAGGAGTATCTATATCAGCCTTGGTGAGTGGAAGTCCCTGTCACTGAGTCCATGAATAGCCTCCAACCATGCTACCATGGTACTCCATTCACACACCCATTGGGCCAGCACTGGAGTGACTAATGACAGAGGTTTGCTAGTTGACAGAGGTCAACTAGTTAAGTCATTCGGTCTACTTGGTATTTTATGCTTTATTTGTGGTTGATGCTATCTGGTATGTAGGTAATATGTAATACCAAGATTTTCACACTTTGTGTTCACTCCCATACATCCATCCAAATCATTTTCTTGAATTTGTTAAGTCTTGTTTTGTGGCCTAATATAAGATCTAGTCTAGAAAATGTTCTCTGTGTGCTTGAGAAGAATGTGTATTCTGCTACTATTTTATGAAATATTCTGTTTATGTCTGTTATGTACATTTGCTCTATAGTGTGGGTCAAACCCACTGCTTCCTTATTTATTCTCAGTCTGGGTGAGCTGTCCATTGTTGAGAGTGAGGTAGTAAAGTCTCCAACTATTATTGCATTGCTGTTTATTTATCCTTTTATTTCTGTTAGTATTTGCTTTATATATTTAGGTGCTCAAGTTGGGTGCATAAATATTTACAACTGTTATATCTTATGGATGAATTGACCCCTTTATCATAGTATAATGACCTTCTTTGTCTCTCATGACCATATTTAGCTTAAAATCTATTTTGACTCATATAGGTATAGCCACCTCTGCTTTCCTTTGGTTATCGTTTGCTTTGACTATCTTTTTCGTTTCTTCAATTTCAGCCTAAGTGTGTCTTTAAGGCTAAGTATAGGCAGCATACTGTTGTATCTTATTGTTGTTTTTTTGCTTTCCTTTTAGTCATTCAGCCACTGTATATCTTTTGATCAAATAATTTAACTGATTTACATTTAAAGTAATTCTTTATAAGTAAGGACTTACTATTGCCATTTTGTTCATCGTTTTCTGACTGTTTGGTAGTTCCTTTGTTACTTTCTTCTTTTCTTGTTCTCTTCCTTTATGACTTGATGACTTTTTGTGGCAGTATGCTTGATTCACTTATCATAATCCTTTGTGTATCTACTACAGGTTTTTCCTTTTTGGTTATAGTGAAGATTATATAAAATATCTTATAGTTATAAAATCCTATTTTAAGCTGATAGCAACGTAACTTTGATAGCATACTGAAACGCTATGCTTTTACTTTTCCTCCCCTCACATTTTAGGTTACCGATGTTACAATTTAAATCATTTCTATACTGTGTGTCTACTAACAGCTTACTATAGTTATATTTATTTTTAATGTGTTTCTTTTTTAACTTTTCAATTAGAATTGTAAGTTATTTACACATCACCATTACAAGATTAGAAAATCTAACTTTGACTATTTACTTTCAATGGTGAGTTTTGCACATTCACATGTTTTTACAATGTTGATTAGCATCCTTTCATTTCAGCTATTTTGGCATTTCTTTTAAGGCAGGTCTAGTGGTGATGAACTCCTTCAGCATTTGTGTGTTTGGGAAAGTCTTTATGTTTTCTTCATTTCTGCAGAACGACTTTGCCAGGTATAGTATTCTTGGTTTACAAATTTTTTCTTTCAATATTTAGTATATGTCATTCCACTTTCTTCCGGCCTGCAAAATTTCTGCTGAGAAATCCACTGATAGTCTTATGGGGGTCCAACGGCTTCCTATTATACTTAGATAGAAATCCAAATTCCTCACCATTACTCTCAAATATTTGCATGATCAGGCCCTGTCTACGTTTCCAACCTCTTACTATCCTCCAGTTACTCTGGCTTATTTTCTGTTTGAAACTTTCCAGGTAGGGTTCTCCTTCAGGGCCATTGTGAATGTGGTTCCTTCTGCTTGGATCATTCTGTGTCCGATATGGACCACTTTTAAAGTCTTCATTGAATCTGTTACAACACTGCTTCTGTTTTATGTTTTGGTTTTTTGGCCACGAGGCATGTGGGATCTTAGCTCCCCGACCAGGGATCAAACTTCACCCCCTGCATTGGAAGGTGAAGTCTTAACCACTGCACCGCCAGGGAAGTCCCAGTCTCTCACTCTTATCACTTTTTTTTTCATAGTATAAATCACCATGCGAAATACTCTTATTAATTGAATTACTATCCTGTTTATGTTTTGTCTCTTTCCCTCCCATTTTTTAGTTAAGCTCCATCGTTGAAGGGCTCTTGCCTCTTTCATTCAGTGCTCTATCCTCAGCTCCCTAATAAAGTAGGCACTAGGTTCATATTTGTTGAACAAATAACTCAGTAAGAAATTCTACCCAGTTTTTTTAATGTGTATGAAATTAAGCCCAAAGATGTACTTTTGGCACAGCCATAGGCCTTTTAACAAGCTAACCTCCACTCATCACCTCCTAAGCATATACATTAGTCAGTCTGAATAACCCTTTGCAACCTGGAAAAGATCCAGCCTACTTCTTGAACCCAGTCACTACAGCCCACTCTGGGATCAAATTCACAAACTGTTTCTGCCTCGCTGCCTCCTGGCCTCTTGCCTTACTCCCCACCTAAGCTGTGCCCTTGCTTTGAAGTTTCCACAGACCCCCTTGACAGAGGGCCAGATCCCCACATCATCATCTCCAGCTCCCCTTGTGAACTCCTCACACTCTATGCACTGATATGGAAGGCTGCTCCCCATCACACCTGTGACTCACCATGCCTTTTCCTTCCCGATTTCTCCTTTCCATGTTTCTACCTGCCACCCTCCATGGTAACTGTTTTCCCAGGTTTATCTGTTTTTCTCCTTCCCCCACTATATTGAGTTAAAAGCCTTCCAGTTCTGTCAGTCTAGCCTCTAGGCAGACACATTCTTTCTGTGCCTGTGAAATGTGAACCACCCGTGGCCAAGAACCCAGTATTCCAGTATCGTAAGCCAGTGGGCCCCCAATCCAAATCTAGTTCATCAACACTATCTGGACAAGCAATCACCGATCACTTAGCTCTTTCTCTTTCATCTCAAATCCATACTCTCAGTAGAATTAAGTGATAAAAACAGCACCTGTATCCCAAGTAATTTTTTGTTGTTGTTCAAGAGTTTATATTCTCTAAAGACTCTTCCCTGAGAGCTTCAGATTTTCTCTGTTTTCAGACTCAAGTGCTGCCTCTCTGTTTTCTCTTTGCTGCAGCAGCCAGGTTTCCTGTGGGTAGGTCTGGGCTTTGAGCATCTCTTTACAATCAATGTTGATGCAGGCCAACAATTTCTTTGTCCCCACATCTTTGTATACCTCAGAGATCTTTCCATCAGATATACCAGAACTATTCATGCTTCAAAGTGTAGTTCCTTATAGAGTGGAAATCCCAGAGTCAGGAGATCTGCAGGAGAGCTGAGGGAGAATGAGTAGGTAAACACAAAAAAGAAATGATAGAGGAAAATGAGCCCAATTCCTAGGCAAGAATTATAATGCCCATGGATTATCTGAAAACTTTTAAAACATCCAAATGAAAATGGAAGAATCAACGAGGTCAGCTCATGTTGTACATTTTTGCCTTTTATTGCATACCATAAACCTCGCAGAATAATCTGCCTCTGAATCAAAAATTGTGTTGGAACATCTGCCCCATTTAAGTTATAGATACAATATTAAACAATAATAACTACAGTACTGGGAGATGGAACATCAAGCTCTTTTCCAAATTGATTGGTCAGTTTATTTATGTAATTATGAAGGCAGCTAATATTTCAAGCTATAAAGCTATAGCATAATGTGTTTGAAGAAATAAGTCGTTCAAATGATTCCCTCACCAAGAGAATAGAATCCAGCAGCACCATGGGGTTTAGAATCAGACCTAGATTTAAATGTCAGGTCTATCAGTTATTAGCCTGTAGCACTTAATCTCTCTGAACTTTCCTATACTCATAAATAAGAATGGAAGCGAAGACTCCTTTCTGGGTTGTTCTAAGGATTTAATGACACAATCTATAGGAAAAAGCACCAGCATGGTGCTTGACACCTGATTACTCAATAAGTGTTTACTCTTCTTCCTACCAGATGACCAGCCCAAACTCTGAGATTTTAGACCCCATATACATATTAGACATTCATAGCTCTTCCCCTTTAAAAAGGGGAACAAAAGTAGCTTTGTTCCACCTCCCTAAGAGGTCATTGGTTAGAACAACCCTTCTATGCCTATTCAATAGTGTTTAGAAAGGAGAATCTCAAGTTTTACTGCCAGTGGATGTTTGATGTTGGAACATAGGGAGTGTCATGGTATCAATGTTTCAGCCTAGCGGGAATTTCAATTCCAACTTCAAACCAGAAAAACCTTAATCCTATCCAAAAAGTGTGTACATAGAAGAGGAACAACAGAAGTAGATGAATCAAAACTCAGTGAGAAAAATAATAATCAGGTACACTGATTTTGTTTATTGGATTAGTGATGAAAATCTGGACATTCATGTCAAATCTCACCCCAGGTCCTTAATTTGCTGTGGACAATTGTGTTTAAATTAATGTAAAGTAAAATGTAAAACTATGGTCTCATTTCAGATTATGGTCTCAGTCCTTCTTGGCAAAATATTTAGTTGTCTCATGAAGTCAATGAAGCAAAACCTCAGGAGGGAGAAACCATGGCCATGGCCAGTGTGCCTTCAGTCTCCCCTCCTGTTCCCACAGCAGACATCACACCACGTCACTCATTCCTTCTGACCTTGGATGTGGTCTCAGCATTGCAGCCAAGGTTGCAGAGCCCAGAACAAGTGAAGGCAGCTGAGCAGCTCTGGTTACGGGTCTTCTGTCTGTCTAGGTGTTCTATGTTGGATGCCACCCCATATTTGCTCCTGATTGGCCCCAAAGAGCTTGCTTCTCCGTTTCTACTCATTTGGCTTGGGCTTTGGACCTTAGCTCCTTGGCTGTCGCTGCCTTTGCTCCTGCTCTTCTGAAGGCCAGGCCTGCCCCTGTGTGGGACACAGCTCTGCTTCCTCCCCAGCACCCACTTAGCTCCAGCCCTCACTCCAGATGCTCACTGAAGAGAGGTCTCAGGGCTTCTCCGGCAACCCACTGCTTCCTGCTACCCCTCCTGGGCCGAGCCTGCTGTGGCCTTAGCGGGCGGCCACTCTCCACTGGCCTCACCTGGTCTGATTAACCCAGTTCTGGGAAGCTGCTCTGTGGGACCCAGCCTGGCCCGCCCTGGCCTTGTCCGGCCTCGGCGTGGGGCAGGGGGGTTCTTCAGAACCCACATCTTTCCCCAAGGGACAGCCTGTACCTGAGTCAGCCCACGCCAAAAAGGTGGCCTCTTCTTCCCTTTCGGGATTTGTGGCTCTCTCGTTACTCCTCAAGCCTACCACAGTTGCCTTGGCAGCCACACAGCCTGGGGCCCGCTGGGAAAATTCCACGCTCCGATTTGGCACCTGTCGCTGGTAGCAGACAGGCCTGAACTGCTGGGGAGGGCCAGAGCCATGATGAATTAGATATTGAACCGATTGGGGCAGCGGTGGAGTCCCTTTCTTTGACAGTGGACGGCAAAGCAGTGTTAGGGAAATGGCTTCTTTTCTTTCTTCTGTTAGCAATCAATCCTTGGGCCCCAGGACGGCCTCAGCTTGGCAGGTTGACACCCAGAAGAGTTCTGATGGCCTACGTGCCGACCACAAGGCAAGCTCGAGTGCTGCCAACTCAGCCCCACAGAGAATCCCTTCTCTGGGGATGAGAGGTGCTGTTCCAAACCCCAGCAAGCTGGAAGGCATCCACTCCTATCCCTTGCATGCAGCTACAGTGAACAGTGGTCAGCCGAAGCAGAAGAACAGAGGCATGGCCTGTCTGTGCGGGAAATGTTAGTCTATGCTCTGAAATCTGAGACGTGAAGGGAAATTTGGCCACGGAAGAGCTGTGGTTCCCAAACTGATAAAAATGTTCCAAAATCTTTCTCTGTCATATGCTTGATTACACCACTACTCAGGATGACAAATGAGCTTCCATCTTAATTATAGCTTGGGAAAGGATGCATAGACAGTTCTTTGACTTCTGTTTTATTCTGTCCATTCCAAATAGCTACTTCCAAAAGCAGGAGTGTAGAAGAAGAGACATAAATAACACTCCACGGACTGTCTCATTTGCTCTGGAAAATCCCCTAAAAGGTTAATGTTGCATCTCATGCTTCTGGGCATGTGTGGGTCACATGCTGGGAGCTGGGAAGCAGCTCCTGACTCCTGCTGTGGCGATGCCCAGCCAGGCGGATAGGGAAGGACACCAGGCACCACAGACACAGGCTCTGGTAAACCAGTGTTGACTTCAGGATTACGTCCATGTCTAGAAATCACATGAGGAGAGAACTCTCAGTTTCCTTCCCTGGGAGAAGGATGGAGCAAGAGAGGAAAGGGCACAGTGATTTAACACTTTCAAGGTGTCGAGAAGGGAGAAAACCCCTCAGACAATGTGGAGACAGAAGCCACTCTCTCCAGAAGCTTCCAGAAGATGCTGGAAGCATCTGGATTCCCGAGGACAAAGGACACCTTAATTCCTGGTTGGCACATGATGAATCTCCAGTGCCAAGTATCCTGACCAAGGCATTCTGTGGCAAGGAGAAAGGAGAGGAGGAAAGAGATCGAATCCCACTGGAGACTGTCTCATGGGGAAAAGCCAAATAGCTGAGTTACTCTTTTTCCCTGTAGTCTAAGAGTCCTCACACTTAAGGCAGGGAGCCCAAGCCTCACACAACTTCACAGGCAATAGGATGCCAGGGGACCTGGCCAGAGTTGCTTTTCTGTGGGGGAGAAAGTGGCTCCATCCTGCTAGAAGGTTTGGGATTCCTTCGGTGAGGATGTCAGTGGAGAAGGTATAGAAGTCACCCCCAAAAGAGTTAGAGATGGAGGGTGCCTGTGAAAGTGAGGCGGGGAATGCAGCTGGAGCAGGTTAAAGGCAAATATGGCTGTACACGCAGCTGCCTTAAGCAGGCTAGTGGAGAAATGGACCAAGGCCTCTGAGGGCAAGAAAAGCAAGAAGGTGCCGTGAGCTTGGCACCATGATGGCTCGGGCGTGAGAACTCACCTCCCCCCATCCCACCTTTCCCTGCCACCTCCCAGCCTCAGGCAGTTCTCATGTGCCAGCAGAGGCTCTTGGATCCATATAAAATCTGCTCCCACTGGTGTTGGAGGTGGGCCGCGTGCCCGGATGCCCTATGAATCACCTGCAGCAGGAGGAGATCATCACTCTCCCATCTGCTGCCCCTGTTCTCAACCTCCAAGTAGAGCTGGCAGCTGGGAATAGGTCCGGGATCTCAGCCTTCTCCCTCTCTCCTGCCCTGTTCACTAGAAGTGGTGGGCCTTGACCGCTAATCTACTGCTCTCTGGCTGTCCAGGCTGGGACCGTTGTAGCTGCCGGAGACACCCAGCAGATGCAATTGCTTGTGAATGATGTTAGAATGGGTCCCTGGAAATAAGGAAGTAAACAATCTGTCTGGGGACTCCAGGACCAGCCCCTCATGGATCAGGAGAGCCTCATCTGCGCTCCCGGGGCAGATGGCCGGGGATGTAGCACAGGCATGGCCATCTGAAGGAGCCTGTTTTTTGTCTCTTTGTTTGTTTTTAGCCATTTGGGAGGGGCAGACTGTAGCAAATTCTTGTTGTGCTCTTGATTCTCTTAATATTCTTCAACGTGACCACATTTATTTAGGGAATCAGGGACCTCCCGGGGGTCTTCTGGCCGGGTCTCTTGCTGCCAGGGAGGTCTGTGCCATGA
The DNA here is from genome assembly GCF_002837175.3 of Physeter macrocephalus. Taxonomy (NCBI): domain Eukaryota; kingdom Metazoa; phylum Chordata; class Mammalia; order Artiodactyla; family Physeteridae; genus Physeter; species Physeter macrocephalus. The sequence goes on along the minus strand of NC_041219.1, from coordinate 73,489,974 downwards.
AATCAAGACAGACGAGGAATGATTTTTTAGCAGCAAAGATTTCTCCTCCTCCCACCTCCAGCATCTGCCAGACGCCCTGAAAATTTCACAGATCAAAGAGTCTCTCTATTAACAATAATATGTATGAAATAAAATTTATAGTGGAAGCTTGGATTGATTTCTTTAAAAAAAAAGTTATTGATTGCTTAGTATATCCCAGGCACCAATGAGACTAAGGCTTAGAGAGATTTATTAACTTCCATGTAGACATAGGTAGTACGAAGGAGAATCAGGGTTGGAAGCCACATCTTCTCAACTCCCAGTCCAGTGTTCTTACCATAATGCCATAAAGAAAGGGAAGGAAATAAGACGTCTGATCTTTAAAATATTAACTATGGAATTTCTTTTAAACAATACAGTTTGCAAAAAATATTTTTGCCAGTTAAATTCATAAGAGATCTAAATTGTGTATAATCAGTGCTTCTAAAACTTAAGAGAGCAACATTTTCACAAACAAGCTGAGCCTGGTCCTGATAATTTGGTCTTCTGATACTGTGCTTAGCAAAACCCTTTCTCCTGGCCACTCCCGTCTTAATGAGAATGAAGCCAAATGATTGGGATCTCGAGGAAGGAGGCTCATGGCCTCTCCTATGGTGAGGTAAGCTGGTTATACGGCCATGTGATCCACTGACACACTTTCTTTAAGAATCAGAAAGCAGGAATTCCCTGGCGGTCCAGTGGTTAGGACTCCGTGCTTTCACTGCTGGGGGCCCAGTCGGGGAACTAAGATCCCACAAGTTGCATGGGCTCAGCAAAAAAAAAAAAAAAAAAAAAAAAAAAAAGATAAAGAAAGCACTTACAATTTCCCCGGCTGCATGCAGCCTTTGAGAGATAGGATCAAAGGCTCTTTCCCAGCTGGTCGCTGCAGCCTTTGAGAGAGAGGATCAAAGGCTCTTTCCCAGCTGGTCCTTCTCAGCACATCTCCTACCTCAGAGTTGGCAAACTTGGGAAAGTTAGGCTGGTACTCTTCCATCCCTCGCCCATGACCGTCTTAGCTAATCTGGCATGGCTGTCTTTCCCACTGACCTTTGGGGTGACTCAGAATCCTTCTCAACACAGCACTCAAGACAGCAGCTGTCAACAGAGAGAAGTGACATGTGAACTGACACCCGATTGCCAGCAAGGTTTTACCGGCTCCTTTTCATTCAGAGGGGTGCCAGATGTTCCCACTCTTCTCTGCAGTTTGCTCTTTGCTTCCATTCGACTGTGGCAGGGTTACAAATTTACTTAGGGTACACTGAGATGTGTAGATAAAAAGTAGTTTCATATTGTGCTGTAGTTGCTGTAGTCACCATTACTTGACAATGGGGAAGGGACAGAGAAGGATTCTGTATTTTAGACCAGTGCATCTCAAACTTTTATGTGCATCCAAATGAATTATCTAGGGCTCTACTTAAAATTCAGATTCTGATTCATGAGGTCTGAAAGGCGTCCTGAGTTCTACATTTCTAATGAGCTCCCAGCTGAAGCAGTTGATTTGGGGCCCACACTTTGGGTAGTAAGGCTCTTAGACACTGCAATAAACTTAGTCTGATATTAAATTTCAACAGTCTCCTTATGTAGCTCTTTGGTCTCTCTTACATTAAATACTTAGTCCATCAGAGGTCCATTAGATCTCATGGTGGAATGGGAAAATGGTACCTATGAATCCACATGGAATCCTCTCTGGATCATCCCTAGCCTCTGTTACGAAGTGGCTGGTCTGGGCTGCTCTACAGACCGGTGACCACTAAGGTTTAACTAGTCTCTTCTCTGGGCCTGATTGTGTTCAGACTCTCAGAAGCAAGCAAATCTGAAAACCTGATCTTGTGAAGATGCTGTGAATGGCATAGACTTCCTGTGCTGACACAGAGAATCTATAACCATTTAGAGAATTGTAAACAAGATGGCAGGCTAAAGCTTGGGGTGGGGGGGGTTTTCAGTGCTCTCAAATTACAGGTAGCTACCTAGGGGTAAGACCACGTTAAAGGCTCAATGTCTCCAAGCCTTAGTTTCTTCTTCTGTAAATCATACCCATACCATAGGGTTTTTGCCATACACAAACTACTTTTTAGTGTTTTCCCACAGCTGCAAGGAAGCATAGTGAACCTGCTTTTGGTTTCACCTCAATCCAAGTGAAACTTGAACTCTGCTGAAGGAAGAGGATGCAAGTTAACATCAAGTATGCCTGAGGATCCTAAACCGCAAATCTTGAGAATTCCAGAGCAAGGGTGAAACTTAACGGCAGGTGATTTTCTACTAACCAAGATTGAGCCATCCATGCCTCCATCTCTCTGGCCAGAAACATTCGTTAAGCATTTAAATGTGACACAGGCAGAGCCACGCACTAGATGGGAGTCCACCTTTTGCAGTAACTAACTGGACATGTCACGTTCAAGGCCACAGTTCAAAGAAACAAATTTCAAGTTGCCTTAATTTAAAAAAGGAATAGGGGCTTCCCTGGTGGCGCAGTGGTTGCGCGTCCGCCTGCCGATGCGGGGGGACCGGGTTCGCGCCCCGGTCTGGGAGGATCCCACGTGCCGCGGAGCGGCTGGGCCCGTGAGCCGTGGCCGCTGAGGCTGCGCGTCCGGAGCCCGCGCTCCGCAACGGGAGGGGCCGCAACGGAGGGAGGCCCGCGTACCACAAAAAAAAAAATAAAAATAAAATAAAAATAAAAAAGGAATATAGCATAGTTTCATTCCTACATAAAACTTGCTTCAGAATGGTCTTAAGTCTTTTTGAAAGCCACTCTAAGTAACACTCTGAAGAGTCCCTGACATTTTCTCTGGAGGTTGCAGACCAGAAGCTTTTAGAATGCTCTGCGGATTGCTGATGAGAGCTCCCATTTACTTGCAAATTCTCTTGACTATCAAAAGTGAAATGCGGAGAAGAGCCAAAGTCTTGTAAATAGAAAGAGGTCATTATTGCACTGAAGGAACCAAGTTACTCAGACCTTTCTACTAAACTAATGAATTCTCCCTGCTCCTTTTTGGGTTGTTTCACATTTTGGAAAGAAGGAGCAGACAGATTGGATGACTTGCCCAAGGCCAGAGAATGTGCCACCGCTGGACTTTGGAATGAGACATATCATTCTTGGCTCTCCGGACCTTTCCCTGACAGCCTTACCTCTTTTTGGCTACAGGGATACTGGGGTTGCTGTGAAGAATAAAAGAAATGAGTTAGAAAGAGTCCTGCAGCTGTATTATTTTTGTAGCCCTATTGTATGTGACATCTGCCCCTTGTGAATTTGCTCAGTAGATGAAGAATGCTAAGGATTTCATTATTCAGACAGCAAATAAGGCCTGGTCACCAGTCCTGGAACTGACGGGAGGGCTGCCAGTCCTTGAGTCTTTGAAAAGGGAATGCCGGTGGGCCTTTGCTGCAAGCCTGTCTTGGCTTGAACCAACTGGGTCAAAGGCAGGCAGCTTAGCCCTCTACTACAGAGCAGGGAATTAACTCGTGATGTCAGTAGTCCCAGTATTGGATGAGTGAGCGGGTGACACACTGTGAATGAGCAAGTGTATCTCATCCTCAGCACCCCTGCCTCTCCCAAAATGTTGACCCAGTTCACAAAATGAAAAGGAGTTGTCTTGCCCAGCACCTTCATAACCCACTAAAACTGGAAGACAGTCCTAAGGCTCACATCCCTCAGCTGGCTCTTGCTAACTCCCAGCCCTTGGCGTCCAAGGGCGTTGGATGGATTCTGTTCTTCAGCCAGTCAACTCCTGGCTGGATCTGGGACGGGAATGGACAGTCCAGACCAAGCCATGCTGCTCTTCACCTCCCTGCACATCACTCAGGGGTTGGAACTCCCATAGGGAGCCCAGCCTGAGGGATGGCCTCTCCCTGGCAGAGTAAGTTATGTAGGCTCCCTTCCCAGGGCTGTACATCAGCTGCCTGGAGAAATGGCCTTGATGACCTCATGAATGTAACATGCACAGAACCACCCTTAGATCTGGCAGCTGGGCCCCTGCCTCTATCCTGTGCTTTAGAGGTCCCTGCTCTGACCCTTATCCAGATGAGTGAGCGTCCACAGGTCCCACCCAGCACACATACTGTCCCTCTGACCACTCTCCAGGACTCTGGAATTCCTTCCAACAGCTCAAGGCCCATTCTCAGGACCAGCCTTGGGCCTTTTCCCCAGGTTCACCCCTGACTAGTGGACAATAAGTGCTGTGTATGGAGAGCGTGGTGGAGATTGGGGGTTGTACACAAGGGGCTGGGGTCTCCACACATATGTACATGAGGCCCCTCCTGAAGTGGCTTTAGAGCCTCTGTGTGTATTCCTGCCCAGGGGCCCATGCAGGCCAGGGCATAAGAAATCCCCAAATATTCTTTTCTGGAATAATTTTCTACTCCCCATCTACTAGGTCAGTTCATCAATTCCCATGGGCTATACCAGCTTCATGCTAATGACATCTTAATTTATATTTTTTCTTTGCTGAACTCTAGAATATCTACTTGGTATTCCCAGTTAGATATATCTGATGTCTCAAACTTAACATAGTTAAAACAGATTTCTTGATTTTTTTTCCCTCCAAATATTGTGCTCCCATTGTGCTTTTTCATCTTAGTAAATGGTGTCACTATCCACCCAGTTGCTCAAGCTAAAGACCTAGGAGCATGCTTACTGGATCTCTCCCCTTTCCCCCAACCCATGTCAAATCCATTGGCAAATGCTATTGGTTCTACCTCAGATCTCTTTCTTCTCTCCCTTTTCACTGCCATCCCTTTGGCCCAAGCCACCAGCACCTCTTGCCTGGACAACTGAACTAAGTTCCTAACTAGTTTTCCTGTTCCCATTCTTGTCCTCCTACAGTCCATTCTCCCGAGTGACAAAAATGCTCTTCTTTCCATGTAAGTTAGATCATGCCTTCTCATGTGGCCCCTATGCAAAAGGGGGAAATGTCTTCTCACGCCTTATGGATGTGGCCCTTGCCTGTGCCTCCATCCTTGTCTCATGCGTCCCTCCTTCTCTTTCACTGCCTACTCAGGCTCTTCAGTTCCTCCAGTGCCCTCTGCTTTCCCACACCTTATACAGCCAGCAACATCTCCTCATGTGGGTCTCAGCTTAAACGTCACGTCCTCTGAGAGCCCTCCCGGAGAGATCCAGCTACAAATGGTCCCGATCCCTTGTCTCCTGCATTGATTTTCCTTCTCAGCCCCTTATTTGTTCCCTGCATAACACTTATATTTGAAAGTGTTATTTTATGTGATTGTTTTCTAGTCCTTCTATCCTACTAGACTCTAAGCTCTTTAAAGGCAGGGCCATGTCTGTCTTGTTCACAGTTCGGTCCCCTGTGACCAAGACAGTTCAAGGCATATAGTCAGTGCTGGGGAAACATTTGTTGTACGTATAATGAAGGTGGGGACAGGACTGGTGGGTGTGGAAAGCGTATAAGTAAGAATAGCATCTTTTGCATCCCTCAGGGACCCAGGCCTAGTCATCTTCCCACAGTCCAAGGGTCAAAAGCCGATGTCTGAAGATTCCTTTTCTCCTGATCACTCATGTTGGTTTCTAGATCCTCTGTATGTGTTCTCAGAGGGCCCCTTCTCATCTATAGAAGGAATGTAAGACCCTGGCTAAAGCTGAAGCTGAGAAATTCCGCTGGGCCTCAGAGACCGAGAGAAAGCCATCCCCACCCTGCGAGTGACAGGTTATTGGTCTGCTCACGGGGCAGCCCGGTCCTGAGAGCCTGGTGGGGTTGCTTGGGCGCAGAGATGACAGAAAGCCCCTCTGTTTGGGGTGGGTTTCCTTCGCTTTGTTTCTTTGTGTGCTCCGTGGCTTGTTCCTAACTCACGGCCAATCGCCACACTGCCAGATGGTGCGAAAGATTTACCGGAATTTCGTTTTCAAATAAACCACAAGCTTGGATGAGCTAATGTTGTTCCACATAAAAAAGCCACAAAACTGGACAAATTAGCGTTGTTTCAAGAAAAGAAACTTGTCCAAGCCGTCAGCTCTGCCCTTCTCAAAGGGCTCTGATAGCTGCATGAAAACACTGGGGGTGGGACATTCTCGTGTGAGGCCACCACACCAAAGGATATGGGTGGGTAGGGAGCACCCCTCCCGCTGACTCCGCAGAATGACTTGGCAGTGCCGTGGGGAATTTCATTCTTCCGTGGAACTGGATCGTGTCTGTCAAGTCCGTCTCAGTTACACCAAGAGCCCAAGGATGGCAACGGCCTCTTCCAGCCTGTCAGCAATGGCTGCAGTCCCCCCTCAAACACAGACTGGCTGCGAGCTTTCCTGGACAGCAAGTCACCTGACAGCTGACCAGCAGGGATGTGAGGACAGATGATTTATATGCCACAGCTGCCGGGGGGGGGGTGTGTTCCACGTAGCATCCCCTCCCCAGCAGCGACGGCGATATAGCCTGGTAGACAGCGCTTCCAAGTTCAAAACCTAGATTCTAACCCCAGCTGCACTGCTCACACCTGTGGGGTCGTGGGCAGATTGCAATTCTCTAAGGAACAATGTCTTCTCGTCCTTTAGGTAGAGAGAATAATCCTAAAACAACAGGGTCATCTTAAGGATGAAACTGAGATAAAAATCCTTTGCACTGTGCCTGACATATAGTAAGAGCTCCCTAAATGTGGGAGCTGTATGGGCTGATGATGATGGTGTCAGTTTTGTGGCCGACCCCCAACCCCGTCCTTAGAGCACTCAGAGCCGGTCTCAAAGGAGGTGTGTCATCTGCTTCCTGTGGTCAAAATACCATGAAGTAAATCAAGCCAAGAAAGCAATCAATATAGCTCAACCGAAAGAGCCCTTCTTAAAGAACCTAAAACATCGCCTTTTCTTTTCTTGACCACATATCAGACTGGGTCCCTTCTGACCTTTGTGTTAAATTAGAATTCTACCGGTGTGCCTCCTTTTGGAAATTTTATATCATAAATATACGTAGAAATACTCTAAAGGGATGTCTGTGATCTGGGTCTTGGAACTTCATTTTGTTACGTGAGATAAAGAAATCTGGAACTTATTTGAGCAGAGATTCAGGTTCATGAACTTAATAATAATAACCAAAGTAGCTACCATGGATTGAGTACTTTCCAAGCTAAAAAACTTTATATCCTTTATTCTAGTGAATCTCTACTATAAATCTGCAATATTTCCCCCATTTTACAGATGAAAATACTAGAAAAAAATTGTACTAGTTATAAAAAGGCCAGATCTGCTTCACCGTAAGGTCTGCTCATGCTGTTCTACTTGTGTTTTGGGGTAGAAGTCACTAGAGAGGAACAAAATAACAAAGATAATAATGGTAATGATAATATCACTGTCATTATCATTATGGAATGTTTAAAAACCATTTTAAATGCCTTAGAAGTTTTGCCTCAGAACTCACAACCACCCTATAAGGTGGAGACTCTCATTGTCTCCATTTTACAGATGAGGGAACCCAGCAGAGAAGCTAATGGCACATCAAAGCCACTTAACTGGTGGTAGGTAGCAGAGCTGGGATTCAAGCCCACGCAGTTTGACCTTGACCTCTGTGCCATGTGACTTCCCGAGGGCAGAGCTTGAAGCCTCCTGAAGCCTTGTGCACTGAAGAAAACGTTTCCAACATCATTCATCAAGCCAGGCGCCCTGAAGCTCCTGCCACATCCCCACAGCATCAGGTAGACCCACCGACTCGGTAAGGGATCCCTGTGTAAGCGCGCAGAGTTGGGTTGTGACTTGCTCAGAGGCACCCTAAAGTCTGTGACTCCTTCCCGCGCAGTGGGAAAAGCATCTCAGGGGGGCAGGGAAAGGGGTCACGAGAAATCATTTCCTGATGCGAAAACTCTACAAAGTTTGACTGGATTTCTTAGAAACATGAGGAGGGACAAATCATTGTTGGTCCCTTTTCTTACAGGGCTTCGTTTCGTTTCCTCAGGGTCTTGTTGGTTTTGCCTCAGAATGTGGTAATCAATAGCATATCTTAATTTCTTTCTTCTTTCCGGCTGAAAGCAAAGCTTTTAACTTCTCAGTTGATAGAAATACGCCCCTCCTCTCACCTCTCAGATTTGGTTCATTTCTTAGGGTGCAGATGAGGTTTGGAGAAAGCTCTGTTCATTTTTTTTTTTTGCCGTACGCGGGCCTCTCACCTGCTGTGGCCTCTCCCGTTGCGGAGCACAGGCTCCGGACGCGCAGGCTCAGCGGCCGTGGCTCACGGGCCCAGCCGCTCCGCGGCACGTGGGATCTTCCCGGACCGGGGCACGAACCCGCGTCCCCTGCATCGGCAGGCGGACTCGCAACCACTGCGCCACCGGGGAAGCGCGCTCTGTTCATTTTGAAGCCTCATGTCTGGGGCCTGGACGAAGGCTACAGCTGCCCGAGATAGGAAATCCCCCGTCAAGTCCACCACAGGCCTAAATAAACAGTGAATCTCCTCACAGAGTGCCCGGCCGAGCTTCAAATTTACCCCCACGTCCCTTCCGCAGCTCCACATGCAAGTCTGGTGGGAGCCTGCATTTCGGGGGCCCTCGGGGTTGCCTGCCCTTCCCGAGGCTGACGTCCCCAGCCACTGACTCACTGCTCAACCTCCTTTACTAGAAGTTCTGGATGAAGCAATGCAAGGGAGAAATTCACTGTTTCTACGCCCTAAATCTGACCATGACTCATTATTCAGCAAACACCAAATGGTTCCACATCCTCCTCCTGAGAAGGAGGGGCCGGGCGGTTACATAAGCAGCTGCGTATGGCTGCTCTTGGGTAATTGAAAGGGAAGCCCTTCTGACTGGAAGCCTGGCTGACAGGGACGTGACTCTTTCCTCATCCCATGACACCAGTCTTGACGACGAGGGGAGAAACCTCTCCGGGAGGGAGCCCCCAAAGCCAAGGCGTACCGCGGGGGGTTGCTTTTTGCACAGTAGGCCTGGTGGATGGCATAGCCGGGATTTTCTGCCTTGTCAAAACAGGGCCCTGCCACAGTGTCTCTGATCTTATCTCTCGACAAGCTGGAGCTCAGCTTTGTGAGGCAGATGCTGGCCCACACGCTGAACAGAGGAGGAAGCATGGCGAGGGGCTTCTGTGCCCAGGGACCAACCAAGAGGGACCACCCAGGAAGGATCATCTGAGGGAGAGGATTAGCAAGGGCTGTTTTTGTGTAATAAGCTCAGCACTGTGATCATAGAAAATAGAGTTGAATTGCAAAGCTCAGAGTACAGGAGACGGTTGTTTTTCTGGTTCAGGGAGAAGAGAAGTGACTTTAAATTGCTCTTCGAAAGATACAGAGGGGTTAGACGGATCTTCGCTAGGCTCAGTAATCCCGTCTTCCTTTCCAGCCTGCATTACCAAGGAATGACTTTTGACGAACGGTGGGAAGCAAAACAAATTCTGGACCTTCGTTTCTGGAATCTGCTGCATGCAGAGAAGGCCTGCTTATAGACACCACAGGAAGTTCCAGCTGATGAAGGGAAATCTATCTTTTTGAATGCCATCCCTGAGGGGCTTGCGGGTGTATATACCTGGCTTCTTGGACAAGACCACGGTTCTCCTTAACTGGGCGTGGTTGTCTGCTTGAGCGGAGCTGGGAAGGGCCTGCAGGGGAGGCGCGGTGGGTGAGGGAACACAGTGGCCTCCGGCTTGGCAAGGCTGCCATCCTCAAGAAGAATGTTCCAGGAAACATCCCTGACACACAGAGAAATGAGATCCTGGAGAAGACTGGCCTAAAGAGCTCAGGAAGGCCAGTAAAACTGGACCATTTGGTAAGAGATAGAGATGGAATGGCAATGTTGGGTTATCTAAATGTGGTGTGTCGCCATGAGTGGGGGGCTGCCTTGAGGTTCCCAGCCATAGACATGGTATCATAGTATGGTATACTATGATATGATATATGGTATAGACATGGCATCATAGTATGGTATACTATGATTGATACGATATATGGTATAGACATGGCACCATAGCATGGTGCACTATGATTGATACGATATAGGGCGTAGACATGGCACCATAGCATGGCGCACTACGATACGACCTACGGCGTAGACATGGCACCATAGCATGGCGCACTACGATACGACACATGGCGTAGACATGGCACCAAAGCATGGCGCACTGTGATACGACCTATGGCGTAGGCATGGCGCCATAGCATGGTGCACTACGATACGACCTATGGTGTAGCCATGGCACCATAGCATGGCGCACTGGATTTGACACATGGCGTAGACATGGCACCATAGCATGGTGCACTACGATACGACCTATGGCGTAGACATGGCACCATAGCATGGCGTGCTATGATGCGACACATGGCGCAGACATGGCACCATAGCATGGCGCACTGTGATATGACATATGCCGTAGACATGGCACCATAGCATGGCGCACTGTGATGCGAAACATGGCGTAGACATGGCACCATAGCATGGCGCACTATGATACGACCTATGGCGTAGACATGGCACCATAGCATGGAGCACTATGATACGACCTATGGCGTAGACATGGCACCATAGCATGGTGCACTGTGATACGACTTATGGCGTAGACATGGCACCATAGCATGGCATGCTATGATGCGACACACGGCGTAGACATGGCACCATAGGCTGAATTATGTGTCCCCACCCCACCACCAAATTGATATGTTGAAATCCTAACCCACCCGCACCCCCGCCCCAATATCGCAGGATGTGACTATATTTGAGACAGGGCCTTTAAAGAGATAATTAAGTTAAATTGAGGTCATAGGTGGGCCCCACTCCAATATGACCAGCTTCCTTATAAGAAGAGACGATTAGGTCATAGACACAGGTAGAAGGAAGCCCGTGTGAAGATACAGCCTGTCCCTTTTATGGGTGGTTCTTGGAAGATAAGCTAAGGCAGATAGAGAGAGAGGGCTTCCTGCCCCCATTACAGTCCTGAGTATAAATGGAGCTGTGGAGACTGGGTCCCTGAGCGTTTTGAGAAAAATTACGAAGGCTCATACACCCTGGTACAGAGAAGTCTAAGAGTCTCCAAAGGCCCTAGTGAGGAAATGCAGTTCTGTGGGCCTTCTTCTCCAGGACGTTCTAACCAGCACTGACTGTCTCAACAGAGTGTGATCAACCCAGGGGCATTCTCCTCAAGCCCCGCTTTACAACCCCTATACCTGGAGCCCAGCCAGGCCCTCCAGCAGCCCCATCTCAGTTAAGAACCCGCCAAAGGAATGGTTTATCCATATATCCGTGTATATCAAGGGAAAGTAATCCTAGGCTCTGGCTGAGAGGGTCTTAGTGGACCCTTCAGGAAGGAAGCCTGCCTGATAACACAGGGTGAGGTAGCTGGCTTTTTGCTTTGCTAGAGCTTAGTTTTGTGTTCTCTCTTCTGAGAGGCAGGGGTTGGACACCAGCATGAACAGGATAAAACCCCCGAAGGATTAACGACTGGGTCCATCCCCCTCTCTCCCACCACCTCCGTCTCAATTATTCCAGTTTTAGTCTTTTCTCACCTTCCCTAAATCTGATATTTTAACTAAACATTCTGGTTTTGCCTTCTTCCTTCTTTCCTTTATTCCTTTCTAAAAGACGATTTTAATGAAATGCTCTCTGGCTCCCAGCAAAGCTCACCTCCACTGTGAGTGCCCCTGGAGTAGGCAGGAAAGGATGAGTCCTAGCTGCCTTTCAAAGCCGCCCCCATCCCTTCCCCCTTCCAAACCGCCCACGCCTACATGAGGATGAGGACAATAGGGCACCAGTGTCTCAGGACAGTTCCCCAGAGCCACTTCCCCTAATACTGCTCTTCCCTCGGGGCTGGCAGCTATGGGTGGGGCCTGAGAGAAGCTTCTAGCCTCGTCATTTTCTTGGAGACAAAATTTAGAGAAGCGTTAAGAAGCAAACAGAGCATAAACCAATGTCTTAGCAAGCGCTGCCATTCAGAGATGAAGTGTATTTAGGAGGAAAAATGCAACCCTGGACCCATAGGTAAGAGCTAAATCCCGACATAAATACCTCATAAACTTGGAACTTCCAACCCAGCCCTGAGAATGCCGTGCTCTCCCACGCACTGACGGCAGGCCTGGTCCTCGTCCAGGGAGTTCAGTTGCAAAGCTGGAAACTCCCTGACTTAAAACAATGTCTGGGTGTTTTCTGCTTCCTCGGAGCTTGGAAGGAGGGTAAAAAGTTTAATAAATGTGTTGCTCGATTTGACTTCTCCTACCCTGCATACCTATGTGTTTCATCTGCGTTCATTAGATGCACCAGCCGTAAAATGTGAGCTGTAAAAAACTCGGTGAGCCAAATGAAGAGATTACTTCATGGTTCCTGTCCAGTGTGTAGCAGTGGGCTCAGGTATTGTATAAGACAAGCACCTCCACCCGCAAATAATAGGACATAGTCCCTGTATTCTTGGAGTTGAAAAACCAAGGAATCCAGGTAGATGGCTAATCAACCCTTCAGATGCCTATTTCTTAAAAAAAAATATTTTTCTTTTCCATTATGGTTTATTACAGCATATTGAATATAGTTCCCTGTGCTAGGAACTTGTTGTTTATCCATTCTCTATATAATTGTTTGCATCTGCTGGTCCCAAACTCCCAATCCATCCCTCCCCTGTTCCCCCTCCCCCTTGGCAACCACGAGTCTGTTCTCTATGTCTGTGAGTCTGTTTCCGTTTCATAGATAAGTTCATTTGTGTCATATTTTAGATTCCACATATAGGTGATATCATATGGTATTTGCCTTTCTCTTTCTGACTTACTTCGCTTAGTATGATAATCTCTAGGTCCATTCATATAGCTGCGAATGGCATTCTTTCATTCTTTTTATGGCTGAGTAATATTCCATTGTGTGTGTGTGTGTGTGTGTGTGTGTGTGTATATACCTACACACATACATATGTATATATATACTACATCTTCTTTTATCCATTCATCTGTTGACGGACATTTAGGTTGTTTCCATGTTTTGGCTATTGTGAATAGTGCTGCTATGAACATAGGGGGTGCATGCAGATACGTATTTCTAATACCCATTTTCTTTTCCTGCTTCACCTGCTTCTTCCTCTTCTTATTTCCCCTATCCTTTAATCTCCACTCCCCTTCATCCATTCCTTGCCCTTTCCTCCTCCAGGTCCTCCTTTACTGGGCTAGAAGTGAAGGGCACAACAGCTCTCTCATTGCTCTCAGTGTCAAGGGTAAAAGGAAGTGACCTGGAGCTGTCTTACCTTCTCAACCCAACTTCTCTTGGCTGAAGTTAGCTTTTAGGAGGAGTAAAATAAGAAGGGAAGAGAAATAGATGTGGGAACACCTCATCAAAAATTATTTGCTGGCAGGGAAGCATCTAGGTGAATACATAAATGGTAAATCACAGAATTACAGAGAAGGAAGAGGACTTTGAGCCTTGAAAATTTACTCCTTCACTTTACAGATAAGGAAAATGAGACGCAGAAGGTTGGTGATCTTCACAAAAAGGGAGCATCATCATAAAAGGGTCTAAGACTCAGGCCTTCTTGTTTCTAAGTCAGTGCTCCTTCCCTGGGTAGATTTCCTCCTAGATGCCAGATAAATATATGTGATTGGGAAGGCCATCCTTCCCAATGGAGGCCTAATCCTACCCCACCTTCACCTTTGCCTGCAAGTTGTCTCATCCCATCACATTAAATGAAACTGCCCGGGGATGTCATGTTAAGCTCTTATCTATCCACTGTGTCTCCATGTAAATGAGTAATGTGAGAATGGTGGTTTGGAGAGAACACTGAGGACCACAAGTCCCGACCTGTCTCCTATGATCTGGGCAGAACAATCTGGATCAGTGCTATCCAACAGAGTTATAACATGAGCCACAAGGGAGAGCCACTTGTGTAATTTTGAATTTTCTAGTAGTCACACTTTAAAAAAAGTAAAATGAAGCAGGTGAGATTCATTTTATTTTATTTTTAAAAAAATGTTTATTTATTTATTTTGTTTGCACCTGGGTCTTAGTTGTGGGATCTTTTAGTTGTGGCATTTGGACTCTTCAGCTGTGGCATGCGGACTCCTTAGTTGTGGCATGCAGACTCTTAGCTGCGACATGCGTGTGGGATCTAGTTCCCCGACTAGGGATCGAATCTGGGCCCCCTGCATTGGAAGCGTGGAGTCTTACCCACTGGACCACCAGGGAAGTCTTGAGATTCATTTTAATGTATTTTATCGGACCTAATCTATCTTAAATATCATACTAACAGACCATCGATTTAAAAAATGTATCAATGAGATATTTTACATTCTTCTGTTTTGGTGCCAAGTCCTTGGCATTTTGTGTGTGTGTTGCACTTACAGCATCTTCAGTTTGGACTAGCCATTTCAACAGCTCTGTGGCCACATGTTCCTAGTGGTTACCACATTGGACAGGGCAGATCTAGACCTCTTTTCTCATCTGTAAAATGAGAAGTTAAGACCATCAGGGATTTTCAAACTTCTCTGCTTAGAGTCCTAGGAATTCTTTAGAGGTGCCTCAAGGAGTGTGTGTGTGTGTGTGTGTGTGTGTGTGTGTGTGCGCGCGCGTGTGTGTGCGTGCGTGTGCGTGCGTGTGTGATGGATTGGGCGGTTGTATGTGTGTGTGTGTGTGTGTGTGTGTGTGTGTGTGTGTGCGCGCGCGTGTGTGTGCGTGCGTGTGCGTGCGTGTGTGATGGATTGGGGAGGGGTGGAGACAGCTAGCTTTGGATCATCTACTTCCACTTCATGCCAAATACTTCCAGCATTAACTGTTTTAAATATTTGCCTTTGGTGTGAGATTTTGTTGTGAGAAGATGTTCCATAGCTAAATAAAGATGCTAAAAACCCTTGAATAGCATAACCTGTAAATTTCACCGAGTACCCCAGCCTAGCTTCTGGAAGAATGGAAAAGGAGCAAATAGTTACCTGCCAGGAAAGAAAAGGGCCCTGTGACAAGTGTGGGAGTAGCCCAACACTCCAGCTGGTTGTAAAAGTTATGGCTGTGGCCTGTAAACCAGTGTTTCAGGCACAGACTCTCTCCCACCTGGTCAGGTTAATGGATAACAGTTTGAGTTATCAACTGGGGTTTTGTCTGGTAGGGCTGTCCTGGGGCCCTAGCCTTTTCCATAGGCCAGACTGTCTGGAATCTGGGCTGACTGAGGCACAGAGGTCACAGAAGGACACGCTTGTTGTTGGAACACAGTACCTTGGTTCTCTTGCTCCGTAAGCACCCCAGCTTGAGGACACCCTGCCCATGGAGGCGCCACATGCGGCTCCAAAGATTTCATCCTGTTCTCTTCGCTTTAAACTGGAATATACAAGAAAATACACACAACAGTGAAACAGCTGCAAGATTCAAACAGCTATACCAGCAAAGGATGCAGTGTTGGAGGATATCTGTAAATCCAGGTTCACAGCCAGCCGTCAGCCCACCCACTCACTTCCCAGGGCCACACCAGTATGAGATGGAGCTCGTGACCACAGTCCTTTGAAACTCAACTGCTCAGGAAATTCACACATTTTTGTTGGATTATTATTCTTCATTTAATGAGTTATTAAGTAGCCCCACTGAGTTCAGTTAGACACATGGTCCCCACCCTTCTGGAATTTCTTAAATATTATGGTAAAATGAAGATGTCCTTCTCTTCAGTTAGCTAAAAATTCCCAGAATCTTAAGCAAGCTAGAGATGAAAAAATGTATGTCCGTGACATGTTTCTATTACCAAGGAGACAATTAAAAACATAGCCTGAAAAGGCTATTTCCTCAAAAAAATAAAAATAGAGCTACCATATGATCTAGCAATTCCACTTCTGAGTATTCATCCAAAGGAAATGAAAAGTCTAACCCCCCAAAATATCTGCACCCCCATGTTCACTGCAGCTTTATTTACAATAGTCAAGATATGGAAACACACACACACACAATGGAACATTATTCAGCCATAAAAAAGGAGGAAATCTTGCCATTTGCAACGTCATGGATGGACCTTGAGGGCATTATGCTAAATGAAATAAGTCAGACAAAGAAAGACAAATACTGTATGATCTCACTTATATGTGGAATCTTAAAAAAAAACAACAAATAATGAATTCATGGATTCAAAGAACAAATTGGTTGTTGCCAGAGGTGAGGAGTGGGGAGTGGGCAAAATGAACGTGGTCAAAAGCTACAGACTTCCTGTTATAAGATAAATAAGCAAATAAGTTCTTGAGGTGTAATGTACAGCATGGTGACTATGGTCAGTGATACTGTGTGGTATATTTGGAGGTTGTTAAGGGAGTAGATTCTAAAAGTTCTCTTCATAAGAGAGAAGACATTTTTAACTTTGTGTGGTGATGGATGTTAACTAGACTTATTGTGATCATCATTTTGCAATACATGCATATATTAAATCATTATGTTGTGCACCTGAAACCAATGTAATGTTATATGTCAGTTATATCTCAATTTTTTTTAAAAGTGAGATCTAGTCCCTGATCTACCCCTTTAAAGAACACTTATAATAAAGATGTTTCTAGGAAAAACAAACAAACAAACAAAACATAGCCTGCACATTTCCCACTTTCCAGCTCTTCTCCATTTACTTACCTCTCTTTAGTTGTATCTGCTTCTTTGGATCGAGTATAAACAGAAATCCTCTAGATGTTTCTTCAGGTACAAGGGAAGATACCGCCTAAGTATCTAGCAACATACAAACAATAAGAGTAGCCATTTATGTGCCAGACAATTGCGTTGCACATTTACTCTGACAGGTTGCTTCATTTGATTTTACGATAACCTTCATCAGCCCGTGAATTATGAAAGAGAGACTGGCTCAGTGAGGATCAGAGGCTTCCCTGGCATCACAAAGGTAGGGTAGAACTGGGGTTCTAACTCAAGATTAAAGTATATGCCAGAGCCTCTGTGCCTTATGTACAGCATTCTCTTGCCATCCTATACGTGGACCAATCTGTGCATTTTTTTAAAAAGACAATTCTAGAAATTTATTAGCCACAGTTGTACAAAAGAGGACAACTAAATATGTTCCTGCTCAATATTTATTAATTTTGGAGGGGATATTAACTAAATGACATATATTTAGGTTTGATAGACACAGAGAAGGCCCCCCTAATCGTTAACTATAATTATTGGTCTGGAAAAACTAACCTCCTGTAGGAAGCCGCTTTCCTCCTTTCTAAGAACAAATGTCTTTCCTTACCCGACTCTCTGATTCCTGCCAAAGGCCTGGGCTTATGTCATATTTCTACAGGGGGAAAAAAATGGGCCAAGTGGGTTGAGGAATTATTTTTCTAATATGTGGATTTAATTATATTAAATCTTGCAAAGATTTTCAAATGAATTACACTCAGTTCTACGTTAACAACTTACTTTTCTTGAAGAAAAATAAAATGAAGTAAAATTTAGATTTCCCAGGAAAAAGAGAGTAAAAGCATCGTGACCTGAGGGATCTCACTCCCAGTGGTCTGACAACTCAGACACCTTCTGATACGAATGTGTTACACAAGAAAGCCCGCTGAACAGCACTTGGGCTTCTAAGTATCTGCATTTTAATAGGGTCCTCTTGAAAATCAGACTTTTCTAGACCCCAGTAATGGGACTGTAATTATGGGCTGACCTGTGGTTGAGCTGATGTTTGGGGTAATAGTCCTCATTTTCCTAGATGTTCATTTCACAACTTTGCTCTCCTCAAAGCTCCAGTACTTCTTCTGTCCTTCTCTTTCAGCTTATGACTTTTTTCCTATTTCACTGAGAAAAGAGAAGCAATCAACAAAGAACTTCCACAAATGTCAACCACATCTCCCCACATAATTGCATCTATCACCATATATCCTGCCTTCCCTCCGTTTACCAAGAGATGAATTGTCTCTGCTTCTATCTAATCCAAGCCCTGTACGTTATCATCCTCTCTCATCAGCTCAGTAACATCACTTAATCTCCTGTCTCCTGTATCAACATTTTTTTTTCCTTTTCTACTGGACTGTTTCCATCTGCATACAACTATGCCATAATTTCACCCATCTTTAAAACAAAAGGAAACAACAACCCTCCCCCCAAAAACCCTCTATTGACTTTATCGATACTCTTCTCTGACTGTTGCCATATTTCTCTATTCCTCTTTATAGGAAATGTCTCAAAAGAGTTCTGTTTATTCATCATTTCCTATACTCCTCCTCCAATTTTTTCTTGACCCCTTTTGCACTACAACTTTCATCACTACCACTCAATGAAATAGCTCTTTTCAAAGTAAGCAATGAATAAATTCTCAGCTCCCTGTTCCTGGACCAAGCTGCGGCATCGAACACAGTTTCTCGCCCTCTCCTCCTTTGCTTTCTTCACTTGGCTTCCTGGATGCCAAGCTTTTTGGCTATTGCTCTGTCTTCTTTGATACTTCATCTTCATGTCCTCGTTCATACTGGATGCCCTCAAGCTTGGTGCTTGGCCGTCTTCTCTGCTGGATCTCTACTCTCCTAGAGGTGTCATCAAGTTTCAGGGTTTTAAATACCATCTTTACACTGAGTGTGTATCTCCAGACCAGATCGCTCTCCTTAACTCCAGTCTTGCATAACCAACCACCCGCTTGGCATCTTCACACAGTTGCTTCAGTCTTCTCAACCTTAACATATCAACTTGAACCTGCTCTTCACATAGTCTTCCCTCTCTCAGTAAATGGCAGCTTTATCCTCCCAGCTTCTCAGAGCCAAAACCTTGAAGGCAGGAAAAGGAGGACAAAAATAGTACTTATCTCATGAGCCTATTGCAAAGATTAAATGAGTCAATATTTGTCAAGAAAGTGGAACAGGCCTGGCATATAATTAGTACCACATAAACTTCTGTTAAATAATTAAAATAAATCATCATCTTTGGCTTTTCTCTTTCTTTCATACCCTGTATCTAATCATCAGCTAATCGTGTTGTCTCTTCCTTAGAAATATGTACGAAACATGGTCTCTTCTCATCTCTCCCATTCCTCATACCCTGATCTAAGCCACCATCACCGCTTGCCAGGATTATTGCAATAGTGTCTTAACTGGTCTCCCAGCTTCTGCCTCTGCCCTACTACAGTCAATCTCAACATAGCAGCCAGAGTAATCCCTTTAAAACAGAAGTCAGATCGTATCACTTCTTTGCTCAAAATCCTTCAGTAGCTCCCCTTTCACTCAGAGTAAAGTCAAAGGTCTTAAAATGCCCTGCAAGGCCCTTCATGCTCTGCAAGCCACACCACCTCTACCACTCTGAACTAATCTCCATCATGTACCCTCCTCCACTCCATGCCATACCCACGCACGTGCCCTTCCTGCTCTTACATGAATATACCCGGAGTACTCCTGCCTACAATCCCTTGTATATTGTGTTTTCTCTCCACCTGGGTTGCTTTTTCCCAAGGGAGCTGCATGATACCCCCCCTCCCTTGTTTCCTACAGAGGTACTAAATGTCATCTTGGTAGAAAAGCTTTGGGTGTCCACTCCGCATACAGTGGTGACTGCCACCTCCACCATTCCCATTTCTCCCTTTCCTGCTTTTCAGGGTTTTCCAAAGCCCTTACAGACCAAACATCAGTAATTATTTGTTTAGTGGTTATCTCTTTCCCAACTGCAGACCCCATGAGGGCAGGAACTTTGTTTTGTGTACTGCTGCACTTCCAATATCTAGAACAGCGCTTGGCACAAAGCAGTTGCTCAATAAATATTGGTTGAAGAATTAATGAATGAAGCCCCATTACTAGTGCAGCTGCCCACTTGCTCCCTCATAAGACTGGCTTTTGTGTGCATACAGCCCAACTTTTGGAAAAGTTCTGAAACATGAGATCCTTCATATTCAACATTTGCTGAGGAAAAGAAAAAGATTTATTCTATAAGTGTGAGTTAAATTTGTCTAAGCATACCTGATAAAGGCCCTCTTCAGCTTGTGACTACCCAACTAACAAATGGCCTGTTTAAATAACGCGTTTTTCTCTTTCAAACTACCCTGAGGTCTTTTGATTAGCAATGAAGCTACAAGTGCCAAAAGTACCACCTAGTGGATGAAAGGCACAGCATGAGCAAAGGCTCAGAGATGAGAAATGGGTACAAAAACCCGCTTTGAGGGAAACAGAGTAGAGAGTAGAGAATAAGTTGTAGCAAAGACATGTAATAACTTGAATGCCAGGCTATAGGTTGTATAGTCCATGGAATATGGTTAGTTTTTAAAATCTCAATTGAGTAAACTACTAAAGATTGATTGAGCAATCTTAATGAGCTGTGCTCCAAAGGGAACATAGTAAAGGTACACTTTTGGCCTATAGCAGCTTCTACTGATAAGAATTAAACACCTTAGACATTTTTTGTTTTTTTATAATAGCTACACTGAGGCATAATTTGTGTATAATAAAATTTATCACAAATAGATGACTGCAGTAAATTTAGAGAATTCAGAAAGCATCACTGCATCCACAGGTTGGAGAAATTCCCTTCTGTTCTTTGGGTGTTGCAAGTTTTTAATCAGGAATGAATATGATGTTTTGTCAAATGCTTTTTCTGTATCTATTGAGATGATCATGTGGTGTTTGTCCTTCATATTTTAGGTTCATTTTCAGATCTTGAACCAACTTTGCATTCTTGGAATGAATCCTACCTTGTCTTCACTTTTTATGTTGCTGGATTCAATTAGCTAAAATTGTCTTAATTATTACTGTGTCTGTATTTATAAGGGTTATTGATCTGTAGTTTTCTTTTCCTGTGATGTCTTTGTTTGACTTTGGTATCAGAGTAATACTGGCCTCCTAAAATGAGTTGGGAAGTGCTTCCACATTTACTTTCTGGAAGATTTTTTGAAGGATTGTTATTACTTCTGTAAATATTAGAAAGAATTCACCAGTAAAACTCTCTGAGCCTGAACTTTTCTTTGTGAGAAGATTTTTAATTACCAGTTCAGTTTCTTTACTTATTGTAGCTCTATTTCAATTTTCTATTTCTTCCTGAGTCAGTTTTGGTAATTTGTGCCTTTCTAGGAATTTGTCCACTTCACCTAAGTTGTTGAAATTATTGGCATACGGTTATTCATAAAATTCCCTTTTAATCCTTTTAATTTCTCAAGGAAGAGAATTAGCTCTCAGCTTAAACTTCTCTGTACCATGTGATTTTTTAACTTATCTGCATGTATTATGTTGACATAAAAAATGTTTAAGAGTTTATAGTTTTTTCAACAAGTGAAGAATCAATGCTTTCTATATGGTTAGTACTAAAGTTGTACCAGCCAATATGACCTAGATGTTATCCATTTTTCTTTGAAGAAGTTGTGTGTACTAAACAATGAAATAAGTACTGTGCTTTACTCCTCTGATACAGAAATCAGATAGTTTTCAATGCTGCCTCATTAAAAAAAAAAATTCTCCTGCCCTCTCACAGCTATTTTTACTCCTTCTAAGATGTCAGTGTGTGTTAATTCAGAATGCCTTTTTACGTTGGTTTCCTATGGCTGCTGTAACAAATTACCACAAACTGGGTGGCTTAAAACAATACGGATTTATTCTCTCACAGTTTGGGAGTCCAGAAGTCCAAATCAGCTTCACTTTACCAAAACCAAGGTATGGGCAAGGCTGCAGCCCCCTCCAGAGGCTCTCAGGGAGAACCCATCCCTTGACTCTTTCAGCTTCAGTAGCTGCTGGCACTCCTTAGCTTGTGGCCACATCACACCAACCTCTGCCTCAGTGCTCACACTGTCTTATCCTCCTCTGTGTCAAACCCCCCTCTCTTCTCTCTTATAAAAATACGTGTAATTATGTTTAGGGCTCACCTGGATAATCCAGGATAATCTCCCCATCTCAAGGTCCTTCACTTAATCACATCTGCAAAGTCCTTTTTTGCCATATAAGATAACATTCATAGGACCCAGGGATTAGAACATGGATATCTATTGGGGGGCCAATGTTCAGTCTCCCATACTTCTTTAGACTTTTAGTCATTGAGTTAACTTCCAATGTCTATTCAAATGAAGGAACTATCTCTGAGGTAAAAATGAAATTTAAAAATCTAACTTATTTAGGACTGTGAATCACTGTGAAAATAAAATGTGATGGCAGAAAGTGTCCACATTTTCAGAGTTAAGTATTTTGCTTAATTAGAGTAGCTTTTCCTACTCTTTTATGTACACTCTCCTTTTTTTTACTCTCTTAAAATATTTTGTCTTTCATTTTGCCTTTAAGTTGGCAAAGGATTAATGTGATGAACTGAATAAAAATATATCTACAAGTAATTCATGTTTTCATTTATTCTTTGTTAATAACTACTCTGCCCAAGTCCATCATAGTTTTTCTTCAGACATTAACTTTGTTATGTAAAAAGTTATGTGTTTGACTTTTGTACATATTTGCTTTAGACAACAAGAAATTCTGTGGGTATGCAGTCTCTGCTTACTTGTAGTCTGAAAAATGCCTCTAATCACTAGTTGTTTAAAACTTCATCCTTTTACAAGAATAACATTATGTAATTTTAGCCATATTAGACATAATCACAGTTCGTAATAAAAATCATCTCCCTTGGGGCTTCCCTGGTGGCGCAGTGGTTGATAGTCCGCCTGACGAGGCAGGGGACACGGGTTCGTGCCCCGGTCCGGGAGGATCCCACCTGCCGCGGAGCGGCTGGGCCCGTGAGCCATGGCCACTGAGCCTGTGCGTTCGGAGCCTGTGCTCCGCAACGGGAGAGGCCACAGCAGTGAGAGGCCCGCGTACCGCAAAAAAAAAAAAAAATCATGTCCCTTTTCTCTCAGATTTTCCTTTCCTTTCCTTGAAATTCTTGAGGAAGAAAGAAAGAAAGAAAGACAGAAAGAAGGAAAGAAAGAAAGAAAGGAAGGAAGGAAGGAAGAAAAGAAAGGAAGGAGTAAGGAAAAGAAGGGAGGAAAGAAAGAAAACAACATAGTAAAGGAATATTTGAAGGAGTTTCATAGGTCAGCACCCCAAAACATTCACTGTACTTGTTCAAGTCCTTTCATTGACTGGGTCTTCCAGCTTGGTGCCAATGTCCTGGAACAAAGAGAAACCACCGTGGTTAAACAAGTGAGAAAAGCTGAGGGTTCTCATCTGGGTCTCAGATGGAGACCTGGTACTATCTGCATATATGGATAAACCACGCCACTTGTAAATTACCGGTTATTGGTTTCTTAAACCAAGTCGTGCCTTCTCTTAAGGGATATGTAAGTCCTGGGGACTTAATGAGAGAGCCATCTAGCTTTCTCTTCCCTGTTGTGTCCCTGTTCTAGTCATAACAAAAATATCTTAAGAGTGGTCATTGAAAGATTAATGTCCCCCATGTCTTGTGTTTGGATGGCTCCATTCCATTTCAGGTATTAATTTTATAAAAAGCCCTCAAGGAAACATTTGCCTTATTTTCCAACCTAGCCCTTCCTCCTGCATTTCTGAGAAAGCGTTCATCCTTCTAAATATCAAATCTAAAGTAACATCCAATTATAAATATGCAAAACATTTTCATAATCTAAACTCAGTTTCTACCCTATATATCTTCCCTGTGTGTGTGTGTACGTGTGTATGTGTCATATGTGGGAATGGGAAACAGAGAGGTAAAGTTCCTGTGAATGCACTGCTTACAAACACTCCAGTGTGGGGCTTCCCTGGTGGCACAGTGGTTGAGAATCCGCCTGCCGATGCAGGGGACACGGGTTCGTGCCCCGGTCTGGGAAGATCCCACATGCCGCGGAGCAGCTAGGCCCGTGAGCCATGGCCGCTGAGCCTGCGCTTCCAGAGCCTGCGCTCCGCAACGGGAGAGGCCACAACAGTGAGAGGCCCTCATACCGAAAAAGAAAAAAAAAAAAAAACACTCCAGTGGCTCCCAAGCTCTTTTCCCTGGCCTATAAATACCTCTGAGATCTGACCCCAACTTAGCTCCTCACCCCCATCTGGTAGCAGCCTTCCCCTCTAACACTCTGATCAAGCTTCCTTCATCTTCTTTCTCTTTTTCTGGCTGCCTAACCTCATTCCTGGGCATGAACTCTTGCTGTTCCTTCTGCCTGAAATGCTTTTCCCCCCAGATCATTGCATGGCTCATTCCTTCTCATTACTGAGGTGCCAGATCAAATGGTATGTCCTGAAAGTGGTCTTCCCTTACCATCTCAGTGTTACCCTACCCCTTCGCTCTCTCCCATAAGACTCTGCTCTTCATAATACTTACTGCTATCAAAAATGTTCTATTTATTTGCTTATATATATATTTTTAACATCTTTATTGGAGTATAACTGTTTTACAATAGTGTGTTAGTTTCTCCTTTACAACAAAGTGAATCAGTTATACATATACATATGTTCCCATATCTCTTCCTTCTTATATGTTCCCATATCTCTTCCCTCTTGTGTCTCCCTCCCTCCCACCCTCCCTATCCCCCCCCTCTCATGGTCACAAAGCACAGGGGTGATCTCCCTGTGCTATGCGGCAGCTTCCCACTAGCTATGTAATTTACATTTGGTAGTGCATATATGTCCCTGCCACTCTCTCACTTCGTCACAGCTTACCCTTCCCCCTCCCCATGTGCTCAAGTCCATGCTCTAGTAGGTCTGTGTTTTATTCCCGTCCTACCACTAATCTCTTCATGACATTTTTTTTTCTTAGATTCCGTATATATGTGTTATATTTGCTTATATTTTGATTGTCTGTTTCTCCTGCATGAATATAAGCTTTGTTAACCTCTACACATCCAGCTCCTAGAATGATGACTAACAAAGTAAGTATTCAATAAACACGTATTGGAGAATTGAATCTTTTACATTTCCTTTTCCTCTTGCCCTTGTTTTTTTTATCCTGTGACCAAGAGGCACAGGTGTTCTGGAAAAGCTCAGAGCATTCAAAGATCTATGGATCCAGTTATAATAAAAGGCACCTTGGGGCAGAAGGCCAGTTATGGGCTTGGAGTGCTAAGATCTTGAACACTTGGGGATTTGGCGATGAGAGATGATACCCACCCTTCTTCCCGCCACATTCCCATCCACCCTCCCCCATCTCAGCTGGCCAAGCATAGCCAAGAAGTATCTTCCTGGTCACCTCTTCCCCAAAAGGCAGTTGGAATATGGAGTACAAAAATAATTTAATGATCCAGGTACTACTGGCCATTTCTAGTAGATGAGCTTTGGGAGAGCGAGAATAAGCAAGCTGGAAAGATGGCACACACGTCCACAGCCACATTACAAGCTCCCTGCCCTGTTCCCACCCTGCAAGTGGCTGCTTGGCTGAGTCACTCCGGGTGGGGGTAAGGCTGGGGCAGAGGAGCCAGCTGTGGGGACAGCCTCCTTCTGGAGCTGTGTTTTTCTTGTCTCAGAGGAGGAGAGCTGGAATGGAAACGTCTAGCTAAATAAAATTGGAGGGTAGGGAGCAAGGATAGTGGTGGTCCTGTCTTTCTGCCCCAGGCTGAATTACTCTCACTCTTGCTCAATTTGAGTTAGGCTAAAAGCAGACAGATTGTCTTTTCAGCCTTTTTTCTCCCTCCACTAGGTATCCAAAAGTCTAGAAATTGATATAATTTAAAGTTAATGAAAAGAAAGTTCAGCAGCTGCATCGTATTTCATGCCATTCTTTCCTTCTCCTTGGTCAGGCCTCTCCCAGCTCCCCCAGTCTTCTGTTGTGTTGCCAAGGGCACCGCACTGAGCGGAGAAGCCTGTTTGGAGGCCATGGCAGGCTTCCCCATGGCTGATTTCGTATTAGTCACTTAGTCGGCAGGAGATAAGCAGGAGCCGGGTCGTTTTTGCACGTTGAGCAGGTGACGAATCTGTCTAGCTGTTCTGGTGGCATTGACCAATGATGGTGCTTGTTTCTGTTTTACTTACTGCCTCCAAAGAAGTCCAATGCTTTTTAGCTTTAAGTTGCATATTTGATTTCTCTGTCAAATGCAGTGGGAGGGATAATCCTGCGTGCTTTGGAAGGAGTTTACGCAATTCACCAGCGTCTCCAGTCATTGAGCGTGTTGTGTGTTTGCATTGGTGGTTGTACACAAGACATAGATGAAAAAGCAGAAGCAGCGGAAGGTTCTCTAGCAGCATGGTTCCATTAGCATCATCAGGGATTCCCAGATCACTGTTTTTCTTCCTAGCATAAAATGGCCTTCAGAATCTACTGGTGTTAGGCCAATTAATTGCCACTGGAAATTTTCTTTACCTCCCCTCCTTCCTTTTTTTAATATTGTATGATATTTCCTGAGAGGTCCACTGCAACCCCACTAAAGGCAAAAGGATTGACACAACACTGGAAAGATTGATGATTTGATGAAGGAGAGAAATGTCTCATTATTTGCACACCAAACCTCTTCATGCATCTAGACGGGCTGGCTCCAAAATGCTGGCGCTTTTTAGAAGTATCAGCAGGCACCTCCCCAGAGGACAAGTCCAGCTTTGAAAAGGACATCACCAAAGGCACAGGAAGGTGACTCAGAAGAAGCAGCTACTGCTTATTGACAAGGAGCATTTGGAGCAGTCTAAAAGTAACCCCACGTATGAAGACTTGAGGTTGGTTGGAACTGTCATTCCCTTTGTAGATCTCATTCCACATTGAGAAAACCCGGTGCATATTAGATACAGAGAGGCTTACTAAACCAACCAGAGACCAGACTTTAATCTAAAAGTTTGGAGCCTGCCAGAAAGTTCTCTAAGAAAGCATGCTTTGGAAACTGCTCTCTGTTTTTTTGATTGTTTGTTTTGTTTTTTTGCTGTACGCGGGCCTCTCACTGGTGTGGCCTCTCCCGTTGCGGAGCGCAGGCTCCGGACGCGCAGGCTCAGCGGCCACGGCTCACGGGCCCAGCCGCTCCACGGCATGTGGGATCTTCCCGGACCGGGGCACGAACCCGCGTCCCCAGCATCGGCAGGCAGACTCTCAACCAGTGCGCCACCAGGGAAGCCCTGCTCTCTGTTTTGAATGTTAATTGTGAGCAAGTATGCCTTGATGGTTAAAGCTGGGTTTAGGGATAGGAGAAAGGGTTCCTCCTTGTCCAGTCAAGACATGACTGCGTTGTTTTCCTGAGCACCTCGTTAAACATAATAAAACATTTCCTCTCCTCTTCCATCTCTGGCCTATATTTTCAGATTTAAAGTTGGGCTGGGAAACAAGGTTCATAATAGGTAATGAAAATAATAAGCATAGATTGAGCCCTTAGAATGTTCCAGGCACTGTTTCCAGCACATTACAGATACAAACTCTTGCAATCTTCACAATGACCTTGTGAGGTAGGTGCCGTTATTACTCCCATTTTATGGATGAAGGAATGTAGGCATAGAGTAGTTAAGGAATTTGTCTCAAGTGTCTGCAGCTAGTAAATGGTAGAAAAACCTAGACTTGGACCTTTAGCAATCTGACCGGCTCTGGAGTCTGTGTCTTTAATCGAGGCCGACAGCAGCTCCCTGAAGGATTCCAGTCACCGCGTCATCTAATCAGTACCAAGTGCGCAGTCGCAGAGGGGCTGCTTGGTCTGCCCCTCCGTATTCCCCAGCCTCAGAGCTACTCCGCTTCAAGTGGGCTCTTGGGTCCCCCTGAATCACCGTTTCCTCCACTCACCTGGGGTCATTGAGGTTGGAAGCAGTTGAGTAACTTTTATTTTATTTTATTACTTTTATTACTTTATTTGATTCTAAAAAGAAGTTTAGAAGAAATGTCCTGGAATATATTAGCAAAATGAAGGTGGGGTTTTCACCCTGTCCCAGAAAAATACAAAACCATGCTTAGTCTCCTCGGGCATATTGAGCAGGGATTTCCAATTTGTTGAAGTCAGAGTGTGTGTTCCTGCAGGTCCCAATAAGGCAAAGAGTAAAGAAAAAAAAACCCAAAAAACGGAAAGAAGAACTTATGCCAAGACTTACGTTAAATAGAGAAAAAGAGAGAGAGATGGAGCCGAGTAAACTTGAGCAAGTCACTTACCCTCATTTGGCCTCAGTTTGCTTTTCTGTAAAAGGAAATATGTTGGACGAGAGGCTTCCTTCCCCCATGAACGCAACGATTTTAAGATAAGACGTAAGTGCTAAGGAGAAAGATTTGGGAGTAAACTAAAGAAATTGTAAAACATTTTCTTTTCCCTTTTCATATTTTTTCCTATTACAATAAAACAAATGTAATAAATAACTGATCCTGTAAATAACAAGACAATATTTAGAACTTGAGAGCAGACAAACATTTCTCCTTTTTGATTTATGTCAAGGGCCCTGACTGCACTTGGAGAAAAATGCAAGGATGTAGAGTTTGGAAGGGAGTATAATCTGGGAGTCAAAGAAGAGAAATACTATTTCTAAAAAATATTTTAAAATCTGATAATTTCTTTTAAAAAAACCATCTGAAGCCTAAATCCTCTTGCAAAAGGGTACATGGACCTTCGGTAAATCCCAGGTTTCCATAGAACATAGTATAAAAAATCCTGGTGCTTCTGAGTCCCTCACACGTTTATTCATTCTTACCTTCCAACTCTTTTTCATCCAGAACTGCTTTTGTGTTACAGGAAGAAAGAATACAAAACCCTGCAGGCAAATAGCCTATCCCCACTCCCAGCCCTGCCCCGTTGTGTTGCGTCTTACTCTGCGTGAAAGAAAAGCAGGCGGAAGAGAGCGAACTTGGGGCAGAAGGGGAGGTGGTTTGAGGTCGAGGGTAGTATTGGCTGTGTCCTAGTTCTACAACTGTCAGAGTAATGGATGTGGCTTGGAGTGTCTGCTGGTGGTCAGATGAAATCTCACTACATTTCTCCTAAAGGCAAGGAAGGTACCTCCCCCCAACAGGGTAGCTTGCTCATGTCTGTATATAATTTCTATTTTTAATGCACAGGCATGCTGTGAATCTAAATCTCATCTCTCTTAGCTCTTCAGAGTACCCAAGATGTCAATTTATAGAACGCTGCCTACTTCTGGCACCAGCCCCTGGGGCCTCTGGGGCAGGCGAGGTGGGCTGGTAAGAACAGCTTTGAAAAAGTCCTCTGCAGATTTTATCTCTTGGATTCTAGGGCTGACCTTGGCTATCTAGACATGGATCCAAAAAGTTCAAAGATCCCAGTTTGCTATGAGCCATCTTACTGTCACACAGAGGTCCCTACTAGGGCTTAGCCAAGGTCCTGTCCCTGTGTGGAGCCCGGTGCTGGGCAGGGACTCAGAGCTGATGCATGAGTAGGAAGAAAACAATTCTGCCGGCTAGGTTTGAAGAAAGAAGTCAATGTATCTGTGCGAACACTTAATTCATAAACCCACCAGTGTCTCCAAAGCAGAGATGGTGGGTTGCCCTTCCCAGTGGGTAGTGCCTGTGGCTGGAAGCTCTCTGTGACTTTTTTTCTCCCTCAAAGGCTACATGGGGTATTTCTTATCACTTGGGGTCCCCTGTATCTATGGGAACAGAGGAGTGGCCCACAGAACGGCTCTGGGCTCTAAAAGTCTTGCTCTGGTTCCTGGTATGTCATCCAGTGGGGTCAGTAAGCCTCAGGCTTCCCAGGTGCCAGGACTTTAAAGCCCTAATCCAGTCTGCCCACTGAGTAGAGATCATGGCTGGGAAATAAACACAAAAATATCATCTGAATTGCACTTCCAGTGTTTGCAAGGGGATATAGAGGGATCACTGTTTCGTACTTAGGCTCCAGAAGATGGAAACTCTTAATTTGTATGTTTCTGCACCGTGCTTTGCTACAGGAATGACAGGTGCTACCACTGTTTTCCTGCTTTCCTCATGCGCCCCTGAATTTCAATTTGTTGCAGTTTTTACTCACCAACATCATCACCATCACTTACACAGAATTGACCATAGGCACTGTTCTAAACCTATTACAGATAATCATTCATGCAAGCACTCATCGGTTGATTCTTCACAAAAGCCCTATAGTTACCCTTCAGATGAGGAAACTGAGGCAGAGAGGCACAGAGAGGGTAGCTGGCTTGCCCAAGGCCACACACTGGAATTCAAATCCAGGCTAGAATCATGTTCTTAACGACCATAATACATATATATATATATAGCCTCTCGAATGCATATAAACACTGAATTCAAAGAGTCCTTAAAATAGCATTCTGGGATCTCCCAAATCTAGTGAAACAGGACTGTGTTTTTGCATATTATTTTCATGTATATACTTGAAATATGTAGCCTAAGCTTAAGGATTTTTTTCATGAAATTTTATCTTTATTGCTACCTTAAAATAATAATTTGATATTTCAAATCTACTCCTATCTCCTGTCCCTTAACTTCCGTACTTTTGACTCTGTCTCCAAAACTCCCCAAGCCAGAAGTATTTTTAGAGGTACAAGAGACCAGGAGACAAATCAAAAGGGAGAGTGACAACATTAGAAATCTGTTGGTTTGGTAAATTCCCATGATTTACAGTTGAAGGAATTTTTTTCTTATAAACTTGGGGTAGAATTTGAATGAAGACATTCTAGAAAAAGAATTGTGTACTACTTTATTAATAATCTTCAGATAAGCTTATTTAATATTCTGGAGGGATTGGGATTCTACAGTAACTCCTTTGGTAATTTCTTCCATATCTTACACATTCATAGTTAGGAATGTCATTCTAATATGTATTCTAAATCCTTCCTACACAGCAAGGTAGCATTAAAAAGGAAGATGGATTTGTAATGACACTTCCATTAGCTATGATGAGTTGTTCTTGCAGCAAAAGTAGCCCTCACCCATTTTTGGATGCAGGTTGTGTTCAAATAAAACGGAAGCTATCCGGTTTTCTTACCTGAGGCGGACTTGAACTCCACTTTGTCTCCTGGAAATCAGAAACCATAAGAAGCAAAAATTTTGTCTTATTATTTTAAGGTTGGTTGCAATTTTCAAATTCTGTGCCCCCCAATTTTTCCCTGCAATGTAGGCAAGTAGCTCCCACTCTGCTTGTGGGAGCTTGGGCTGCAGAGATCCTTGTGGAAATCACTCTTGTTAAGCCAGAAGGGAAGCCCCCTTCTACTCTCAGCTTTTGCTAACACAGTGAACTGAAGGTGATGAGAGCTGGAGCCACGTTTGCACACGAGACCCAGCACAGCAAAATTCCTTACATGCTTAGATTGGCTGCTGCTGTCCAGAGACCCATGCACCGCACTTGGTAGACTGGTACCTGACACAGAGGCGTTGAGGAAATGGCAGGGGGCAGCTGGCACAGGGGGAAGCAGCCCCTCAGCTCTTCTCTCCAGGCTGCCCGGGTATGCTTCACGAGGCAGTTGGAGAGGGCTGCCCTCCACCAAGTTCAGGGAGGGGTCCTTTCTGAAAGCTGTGGGCTGAGGGCTCACATGACACTGAGCAGGGACAGAAATGTGCCTCCATCTGGAACTAATCACATAGCCTGTCCCAGGTGGGAACATGTCTGCTGCAGGAAGAAATGAGTAAGGGCCTTGAGGGATGCTCGAAAGACTGTGAGGTCCGTGGGGAAGAGAGAGCAGGCTGAAGCAGGCTGTCTCCCCTGCCTCTCCAGCTCCTCTCCCCAGGGCTGCTCTGGCAGCAGAACCAGATGGAAATATCACCTAACCCAGAGTGTTTTATTTGTCCTGGTCTACACTCCTGCCTTATGCAGTGAAAGCTCCTTGGCCACACCATGCAGAGGTTCTTCTCGTTTCTAATTGAATCCTGAGGTATATTTTTTTTTCTAGAGGTGCCAGCTTAAAGTAATTACTAGAATTCCCAGCAGGGCTAATCAGAGATTCATAGAAAATAAAGATGGAGGAGAAGACCTTACCCAATGGGTTTCTGCCATTCTGCTCAGAAGGTTCTTGCCATCCAGGGCGGTGATCACAGTTCTTGGCGTGGTGGGCTATTAATAGGAGCCCTGAAATAAATCCCTGCCCAGTGAGATAAGAGAAACTGATTTCACTGCCTGGGTATCTCTCCTCTGGTGACAAGACACCTTCCATTTTCATCAGCTGTTTATCAAAATCAGATTAGTAAGAGAATCATCAGATCAGAATTGTTTATGCCTGTCTTGATCTTGAATTACAAATGACTTTCTTGTGCTGCTTGAGCAAAAAACCATGACCTACAGATGAACCAGGCTCTGTATTTCCTGCACCTTGTCCTGAACTTATAATTCCCCAAAGACCACAGTTGTGAAGTCTCGCTGGCGATCATTGATCTAAGGCAGGTGAGGCTTGCTCTGTGGGGCTGTGGCTATGTGGGTGATAGATTCCATCTTCGTGATAAGTCATAAGTCACTAATGGGTTATTTTGAGCTCTCCCAAGTGGAAGACAATGGAGCATTTAGTAAGCTGGCGGTTACGTAAGACATCTCTTTCCAAACAAAGAGGAGGCGGGACACCCAGCCAAAGGGTTGAGCACAGGAGGCTGTGTGGTCTGGTGGTTCCAGGGGGAGGCGTGGGGTCAGGGCTTCCTGGGTTCAGCTACCAGCCGGCACTTTGACTCAAGGGGAGCAGAGCCAAGTCTCTTGGCTTGAGGCAGAGAGACTGTAAAACCCAAGAGAGAAAACCGCAGGTCTATGCTCAAGGACTCTGGGGGAAAAGCACATTTTGGAAATGAAAAAAAAAAAAAAAAAAAAATCACCCTGTTAAGTTACAATTTGGGCCTTTTCCAATAAGACGTGAGCATTTTTTTTTTCCTGCTTATTGCCTGACACATCCTTCTCCAGGCAGCAGCGTGAAGCCAAGCCAGGCTCCGAGGGTGTTCTGTGTGGGATGTGAATAGAGGAGCCCGGAGGTCCGGGCAAACGCCGTCAACCTGGGCGCGCTGTCACCGGCGGTGCTCAGGGAGCCGGGCCCTGGCGGCAACGAGGTTCTGCATGGATTCTTCCCTTTGCCTCCCCACTCTGCCTTCCACAATCAAGAGCCCTCTGAGATGCTGGGAGGAGAGAGCCCTTCCCGCAGACTCTGCGCGCTGCCCTTCCACCAGTCTCAGCCGGCGTTTGCTCAGCTGTAACCAGCGGCCCGAGCCCCCGCAGACCCACGCGGGTTCCCAAGCCAGAGCCCGAGCCGAGGCCCAGGGCGAATGTTCTCCATGTCCCGCCAGCTCTGAAACTCTGTTTCTTCTGCCCAGACAGAGTAGGTGGCTGCCTACAGGGTTGGGTTGGAAGGACACCTGGGCAAGGCTCCCCTCCCGGGCGTCACACCTCCTTTCTCTGGACCAGAGACGTTTTCTGATCTTTAGGAATCACTTATGGAAATGAAAACCATACTTATAGGGATCTCTGTATTTAAGGTCTTCACCCCCAGCACAGGGGTTAACAACACCTTAGTCGGGTCTCATAGACGTGGGCCGGGGCATGAAGGAGGGGGAGGTTTTGCCGTGGAATGAGGTGGTGGGGAGAGCAGTCTCTTCTCTGGAAGAGAGAGATATACATCCCAGAAGTGGAGGTGGCCTTCTTGGTCACTTGACCCAGAGCTGTCTGGGCAACTTGGAAATCTGGCAGTGGTGGGTGTGAGGGTGGCAACAGGACGGTTGCTCTTACGCTAAGCCAAGCTAGGCCAAATGGAATCCAAGTTCTCACTAGTGGTCCACTCGTCCAACCCCAGACACACTCAAGATGTCACTTCTCCCTACGTTTGTCCGAGGGGACGTTCCCAGCCACTGGCCATGTAGCCAAGCTCCATGTCCCACATTCTAAACTTCTCTATATTAAAATAAATAAGCTCTCTCTCTCCTTCCAGTTGTATAACCATCCTTTGGTCACTTTTGTTGCAATCTAGAAAAAAGTTTTAATAAAAAATTGTAAGTCTACTCTTACCCACAAAGGTATCTGTGGGAACATTGCCTATTTTGTAAGAATATGTGAATTCTATCCTGACTGAAAGAGAAGTAAAAATAATCCATTGAGGCTAGTGATAACTTTAATCCCATGATTTTCAGACTCTGGTCCCTCTACCTGACAGTTCACTCTGGCTGGCACACCACTTTCACACCCGCCCTGGGTACCAATAGTCTATTAAACACATGCCTAGGAAGACGTAGGGAGAAGAGCTGGGGGTGGGTTTCATGAGATTACAATCATCTTCTCTGGTCACAAGTGCCACTGCTTCCTGTGGTCCTGGAGAATCATCCTCTTGCTTTCTACAAGGACACCTGGTCAGAAAGACAACACACTGAGTTTCTGGGGAGAAGGGTCTGGGTAGAAAGCCAAACAGAGTAGACAGTGCACCCCACCCAGAGAGAGATGTCTCCAAAGTGTCCAGGTTCAGAGACCCCCAAAGTGCCCGCTGACATCTCATTGTTTAGCCTCTCCTCAGGCACTGTCCAAGCCTCCTCCGCAATTCCTGGCAGCAGCATCCCGGGGACCCCTGCCTCCTTCTCTAGCAGGATCCATGTGGAAGAGGAAGAAGCAGCACAGGTCCCACAGATGAATCTCCAGACCTCCCCACCCCCCATCCCCCCACCCCTCGCCCCAATCACAGGGTCTTGTTAAACAAAAGGCTTCATGTCTCAGTTGAAATCGTGTATTTGGATCCTTGCCCTAGTATCTGCTTTCCCCCAAGAATAACAGCTGAGTATACATCCCACGGGATCTTTCTGATGACCTTTCCAAACAAGAAAAGACTTCCTCTAAAACCCATGCTTTGGGAGGGATCAATAAACATATAAATATCTGTTGGAAAGAAATAGAAGAATGAATTGTTGTCTCCAAGCTGGCATCATCCCCATGTGTTAGTTTTATTTTCATTTGCTTACAATCTGAATTTTAAAAGTGCAACAGCTGATATGAGTCCTGCACTTCATAAATACTACCTTATTAAAGGTGAAACTGTCAAATGAAAAAATTTATAACAGTTTGTCATGAACTACAAAGATAGATAGAACCTGTCAAGGGAAAAAGTAGATTTCTGGCTGTAGTGTTTTAATAATTAAATTTGCCACCAATTTAAAAATTCATGTTGAGTGTTTTCCGACCCAGCCTGGAGAATGAAGTTCCAGCTGGTATTTTCGACTATACTCAAAAGTAAACCCTTTTATGATTCTTGGATGAGAATCAGTGATCCACAGAGTAAAGCATATTAAAGGTGCTTGATGGTTGGTTTTTAAATAAATGAGGGATTGTGGGTTACAACCTAACATGCAGTAGACTGATAATGTACCAAAGCTCAATAAAGCTTCAGTTTTAAAAGTTGGGGTGAAACACGCTTCTGTTACATTGAATTCAAAGGCCTATGAAAATCAGGAGAAATGTCTCAGCTTCTACTTCCGCCTGAGAGAAGAGCTGAGAGAAAGTGGCCACATTCAAGAAACATCCAGATGTGTAAACCAACAAATAAGGGTCCAGCCAGCACATGATTCCATGCATATCGTCAGTAAGATTGGTACTATCTTATTTTAAAAGCAGAATTTCTCTTTGAGGCCCATTTGATAAAGTTTCTGGCTCATAAAAAGGAAGTACCAGAAGGGGATAGCAATGCAGAGACACTTTTCTAGTTGGATGTGGGGACTGGAGCCGGCATCGAGAGGGCTATGTAGAACCCAGCTGGAAGGAGGAAACCAAATATTTATCAAGCCAATGCTATGAGCCACTTTGCTAAGTGCCATTTCATTTAACCTTTCCCATGAGGCTGTGAGGCAGTTACACTTTTCTCCACTTTACAAATGAGGAAACTAAAGACTAAATGGTTTGTCCAAAGTCACATAGCTAGAAAGTGGCAGTCGGATTTCCAACCCTAGGACCTGCAGCCTTAGGACGAAGGATAGGAAGTCCAGCTCAGAGCATGTGTCCTAAATCGTTATCCCTTTCCTTTGGCACTCTACAAGCTTTTCTAACGAAATTAGAGAAAAAGAACCACTGCATTTTACAGTATAATCAACTATTTAAATTGCCTCAGAGCTGGTAAGAAGGAGCCCTTGTTTTCAGATTTGAAATGGAATAGGCTGTCTGTTTTTCCATATAATTCAATGTCGAATAGGATTGTGCATGTAACATCTGACATGTATCCCATCCTTTAGGCCAAGCTTTACTTGATATTAATAGGTGTAAATGAAGATCAGCATTCAGAGCATCTTCTGCAAAATTTTTTTTCCAGCTCAGCCTCCCTTTGGCTGGGGAGCATTTATTACCTTGACTTCAACAATGTACCAAAAGAGAGACAGCCCCTGGAACAAAGGAGTCAAAATGCATATTGGTCCTTGTCTATTCCAAACCCAGATTTTTTCTGTAAACACTAAGTTGAGAGATTTTATGTAGACCAGTTCATGTGCAACGTACCATCACCTTAAAACACATCCAAACAAGGAGTTTTCAGAGATTATGAAAATTTTATTGACAAAGAAAATCTTCAGTATACACACCCCCTTAAAAACAACCACCTCACACGTGTAGGAAACACTTTGTTTTCTACTCATTATACCCTCAATGGCAGAAGAACAAAACTGCAACACCAAAGTACAGACCAATATTTTCGAAGGGGATAATTGTTTGAGATAATAAAACACTAGAAAATTGGAAGAAACCAATCAAGGTATTCATTTCACAGGCTGAACCACTGAACCTTTGTCCAAATGAATGTTTCCACTGTGAGTCAATATGTGTGGCCATCAGCTCTTTGTAACACTACCCTGAAAACACAGTGTACATCTAAAAACGTGATCAAGTTCTTTGAGTACAGTAAGAACTGAGGGCCAGCCTGATTCACAGGCTGTGTGTATGGCTGCACAGCAATGGTTCAGTGACAATCACTAGAAAATGTAAAGGTATGCTTCATGATAGGATGCAATTAGTTTTTCAGGGCAACTTTTCAGTTCATTTCTGATCATCATTAACTGATCCACCGCTGTCCCCTGGAATCTCCCTCGGATACCCTCTACCCCACCCTTTACTAAACAAATCTATAAACATATTCTAGATATACTGCATGCAAGAGAGGAAGTATGAGAATATGATCATATTCTAATGTCCTGGATACAAATAGAAAACACATAACGGGTTCTCGCTGTCAGAACACACTGATGTCTGCAGCTGAAAGGCCCTTAAGAGAGATCTTATGGAGGTTTAACTCAAGGAAGGAAAAAAGTTAGGCCTGTTACTTGCCTACAGTTTCTAGGGCCTGGTGTAGCTACATTTTTAGGAATGGCTCCAAGGATCTGCCTGCACAAATTTGGATGGAGCAAGGGAGGCACAGATGGTGGTCACGTGAAGGCACAGACTGACTGGGTGGGCTCAGTTACAAAGTCTGCACATTTAGGCTGCTGTATTCCTCCTATTTCAAGTGCTGCCAAGTCCCGGCTGTTCGCCTTCTTTCCAAAGTCTTGATTCATTTAATTCTCCTGAAGGAGGTGGAAGAGAAGGAGGATTGTGCAAATCTTACTGTTTTATGGTTTAGAAGAGACAGTCACCATCTTGGCACCATGTCAGATTTTAAACGTAACATTTTGCTAAGTGTAAAGCTCGGTATCTGTTCCTTTTCTGTTGCCATTACTGTAACTTCAATATTTGCAAAACACAACCTCAAAATATTTCAAATCCAGCCCAAAGCAGTTTGTTATTCATGCAACACAATTCTCACATGTATCAATACACAGTGAGTTTGCAGCACAGAAATCTTTTCTTTCTTTCCTTTTTAATTTTTTCATTTTATTTTTTGTTTCTTCTTCACTTATGAATTTTTTCTCTCTTTAGGGATTTAAGAGTGATTCAAGTACACAATAGCAAAATCCCCATTATATATGCGTTTTATATATATATATATAATGTGTATATATATGTACACATTACATATATGTGTGTGTATATATAATATATATACATATATGTATATATATTATATATACACACACACACATATATATATTTATCTCCTGATCATTACCAAGCTTATCACCATGTCAGTTCTTACCGGTTGCATTGTTTAGAAAAAGGAAGCACATAAACTAGAGTTATTCTACCATTTGAAATACCCTGTGAATCGCTTGTAAAGCATAGAGCACCTTAGTGTTGTGTAGAATTTAATTTTCTGATAGAAAAATTTGTAGTGTTTGCTATAAAAAATTGTTTAAGGTATTCAGGGTGTGATTCCAATGGTGCCTTATTCAGAGTAATTAGCATTAAAGCACTGGTTTCTCACTCCTTAAAAAAGAGCCCACAGATTATCAGTCATTTTCTTTTGTAGGACACTGTCAAAATCAAAATGCATTCAGTTATTGGAATTTTTTTAACAGGGTACAGAGTATTTTTTTAGGTCATCATCGGGAGGCTTGGTGTGTGTTGATAATTTTTGTGTATCAAACCTCTGCTCCAGAATCATCCATTAAGCCCCCGATGTGCATTTTTGGCCTGAGCTAGTGTGTAGGAAGGCCTTTTTTTTTTTTTTTTTTTTTTTGCAGTACACGGGCCTCTCACTGCTGTGGCCTCTCCCGTTGTGGAGCACAGGCTCCGGACGCGCAGGCTCAGCGGCCACGGCTCACGGGCCCAGCCGCTCCGCGGCATGTGGGATCCTCCCGGACCGGGGCACGAACCGGCGTCCCCTGCATCGGCAGGCGGACTCTCAACCACTGCGCCACCAGGGAAGCCCCTTGGGAGACCATTTTTAAAGCAAGTCAATACATAAAAAGGTTTTAACATCTGTTAATCAGGTGTTTTATCTGGAGGGCATAAAATATATTTACAATCCTCCAACTAACTTAACATTTCCCATTTTATTTGGATATTCATATCCTGTAATAAATCGACACTATTGTCACAATCGATGGAATTATTCATATACCTCTTAAGGCAAACAAGGAAATGATTTTTTTAGAGGAGGATTTAATGATTAGTAAAATATATCAATAGGCAATGTGGAGAAGCAAATTAAGCTCAATTATCTTGAATTTCTGCTTTCAACAGAGCATACTAATAGAGAAAGTTTTTGGTAATATTTATGCTACATGAATTTGCTTTCTGAGCTCCTTCCTTAAAACCTTGATATTGTTCCAAATTCAATGATAACAATAACTAGAGAGAAAAGTCTCCCACCATAGGGTAGCTGTGCTCTTTTAAGTCGCAGTCACTTCAAAACAAAACCCAAAACTACCCTCCAAGTCAATGGCCAAATGTTCAAATAAGGACCTCAGAAAACATTAGTTTAAGGCTCTAGTTGCCTGTGCATACAAATCAATAGTAAGATTACATATCAAATACAATTTCATGAATGGGACACCTCAGCGTTACTCAATCTTCGTCAAAAGTACTTAGCTGCCAAGAGAGATACTCTACAACATATCACAAATGTGCTATTTGTATAAACATTTCCCATTACAAATGCTCTTGTTTTCATTTAAATGAGTATTTTTAACTTGAGCTATTAATAAAAAAAAAAAAATTTTTTTTCTCCCTTGTAAAGCTTGTCTTTCAGAAGAAAGAATCTTTAAGCCTTCTCTCTTGTGATAGTAATTTCTCCAAATACCGACAGTGCCACGTAAGTACAGCCAGGGCTCATTAAATAGACTTCTGAGCATAGTTATAATTAACAATTAGCTAGCAATTAGTTTCAATGATTTGTTTTAGATGACAGAATAGAAGCATAATGTAATTATTTTTAAACCTTCTATATCATTAAGAATACAACTATCACCAGCTTTCAATTACTGAGGAGCAGACAATCACCCAAAGCGTTCACTAAGTGATCTATTTACAGATCCAAAATAAGGGAGCAGAGGAAAAAGGCCAGGGGCCCCAACCCAGGTGTTTGTAATTATTTAGCCTTTTGCAAAGTCTCTTCCTTTTCTCCTCTGCTCTTTTAAGCTGGTTCATGCCTTGAAGACATCTCTACCAGGGAAAAGAGAGAAAGACACACTGGCTGGTCAGCTCTTCCCCCTGCCCCCTGCTTTTCTCTGAGTCAGAGTGAGGATCTCGGCCGGAGGGGGGAAAGGCCTGGAGGAAGAGCCTACAAAATTTAGCAAGTGGGTCTGAAACTGTCCAAATCCAACTGGACTAACAGGAAAGAAGATTATATCAGTAATAGGTAAAATGAGTATTAGGAATAGACTCCAGACTTTAAAGATAGATCTATACCATTCTTTCCCTGTACCGTGTTCTTTTAATATCCCAAAGTCAGTTTAGATCTTAAGAATATTAAAAAAAAAAATACTATGGAAACCTGAAGAAATGCTCTTTCATTTCCTGAAAAATATAAAAATATTCATTTAGAACAGTGAACATTAGTTATTGTCAAATTTCATTTTTTCTTCATTTTCTTTCTCTTTTTTTCCATTTAAGAAAAATCTCAGCTAGTCAGGGTGCTGTTTTCTCTCCCACCTTTGAGCAAGAATGTTAGACCTTTTGCTGCTGACCTTCGGAAGCTGTCAGGGGACACATCCTGACACCCACGTAAAAGACCTGGTATCTGTGTTTCCACATCACAAAGCAGGCCGACAAGCACACAAGGCCGCAGACCAAGTTCAGAATCATCTGGATGAGTAAGAACAGTTTGAAAGTGCCAGTGATGCTGGTACAGTCAGTCACATCGCGGTACACAAAGGTCCTGCTGAGGGGCTCGGAGGAGGGCAGTTTGCACTGGCAGGAGTCGAGCGTGGTTCCACAGGTAAACTGTGTGAGTTGTGCATAGTGGTGAGCGGCGAACGCCACGGCCAGCACACAGACCGTCAGGCCAAGGGCGCTCAGCAGAAAGTACAAGAGCTGCAAGAAAGCAGAAGAAAACCTTTCCAGTTATAGAGAACGTTGGATGACTATTGGCAAAGCTAATAAAGAAAAGCTCTTCTTCTTCTTCTCTCCCAAGAAGCTCCCTGATGGAGGGGCTGTCTCTCCTCAGAAACATGGTACCCAAGACATGGCAATGGCTCGTTATGGACTGTTAGAAATCTGATCACAATCTGAAAAACTCTGATCATGTTTTCATTTGTCGTACAGATGTCGGGTGTTTTTCATGAATTGAGCCAACAATATTAGCTTGATTTGGGGATGTTTGTAAATGGATGTAGCAGGCAGCTTAGATGACTCCCAAACACAAGAGCCATCCCTGAAAGGCATACTGTGCTTGTTTTGACCTTAATAACTGCTGATATAAAGACTGAAACAAGACTAGGAAGTAGAGAACAAATTTCTTCAATGTAAACACTGTGTCGGCCAAAATTGGCAATGATTGGTCAACTAGCAACATGGGTTAATAAAAAAGACTATATTCAATGGAGTGGTTGCCAAACTATGTCCAGGAAGGCCAGGATCCCCAGTGAGAGGTTGCTGGGAGAAAAAAAATTATGGTTCCAGGAGGTAGGTGACTTGATCACCTACAAGTCTCATCCCAAGTCCACCTATAACCATGTAGTTTCTGAGCATAAACATAAACTCTAAATGGTCCCTCGGCCACCAAGGTTCTGATCACCGTTGGCTTATGTGTTAGCCTTGGAATGGAAAAGTCTGGTTAAAGTTCTAACTCTGCTACTAAAGAACCATGGAATCCCTGAACAACTCAGACATTTACCCTACACCTGAAATATTTTGATCAAAAATTGTGGGTGCTTGTTGACATGGCCACAATATAAACCATGTTACAGAACAAGAAATCTTGTGATTGGACTTCTCTACTGAAAACCTTTCTCTTAATGGCCCAACCTACTGAGGATCTAGATAAGGAACAGAGTCCCCAGCTCTTGGGACTGGTGTACTGAGCCCAGTTCTTAGTGCAAGATTTACATTCCCATAGTCAAAAGTTGCTCATAGAGCAATTCTGCTGAATGTGAACTCCTCAAAGGAAGATGAGTCACGTACAGGTTCAGATGAAAGTTGCTCTGAAAAGATTATGCCCTCCCCCTGCCTCCAACTAATTGCAGCTCAAAATAAAAACACGTATGCAAGATTATAAAATATGTGTGCATAAGTGCCCTAGATGAGTGATTTTGCATACAGGGGCAATTTCAAATGTTTTCAAGTCTTAAATATAGAATACTTAAAATTTTATTTTTTCTGTCTTGACTGGTGTGTGTGTGTGTGTGTGTGTGTGTGTGTGTGTGTGTGTGTGTGTGTTGGTGCCCTGAGCATGCGTCTGGTTTGCTTGGAAGCTTCACTGTGGACACAGGAAGAGAGTGGACCTGGTTAAAGCTGTTTCATCTTCCTATGGCTGCACGAGCAAAGAGTGCAGGGGTTCTTTGGATCTTCTCATCAAAAATATCTTAAACACACACTCTCTTTTTCATTTTCAAATCATACGAAGAATTGTCAAATACAACCCACATTTCTTCATCTGTGAAACAGTTTATGGAAACGTCTATCTCGGGGACATAACAAGGATAACTTGTACTGAACACGTTTAGCTTCCCTTGGAGGAAGGGAACCAGAAAAACACAGTGGCACCGTTTCAAAAATTTAAGAGGAAATATTTAATCTGTGCTATTGAATGCATCACCTTGGTCCTGCCTGTCGCCCAAATTTTCAGTGGCCATGTTTTCTGCAAAAAAAAAAGGTAGTTCTTGGGCTAAAAAGTATGGATTTATTTTGTGGGGCCATTGGGGCAGAATATTTGAATTATTCAGAGTTGTTTTGAAATATTCAGGCTTGACGACTGACTTCAAACTCTTGATGCCAAGGGCCAAATTAAATCGTGCTGGCCGTGTCGTGCGTGCCTGCCCGTGGCAGCTGCATTTCCAGTGCCGGCGTCAGGGAACTGGGAACTATTTGCTCTGGGAACACAGAGACATGAGTGACTATACCAGCAGGGAGGGCCCAAATTCAGGGATAATTTTTCACCTGAGAGTCATCTGCTTAGCAGAATGGCCCCAGTTGGAGTTTTCTTCGTACACTTTATTGCCATCAGTGGATGGGACTACGGAGGTCCTGTCATAACTCTCTCCCACACACTCATCCTTAGATAGAGAATTTCTATGACATCCCCTGGGGCATTATCTTGAAACAATGACAATAATCCCTCATTCTCGATCTGTAAATTATTCAAAGAGCTGCAAAAAATATTCTCTCATAACCATCACAAAAATCCGTTTGCTGAAATGAGAGTTTTGTCTCTTCTTAAAAGATAACTTTTGGGGGCTTCCCTGGTGGCGCAGTGGTTGAGAGCCCGCCTGCCGATGCAGGGGACACGGGTTCGCGCCCCGGTCCGGGAGGATCCCACATCCCACATGCCTCGGAGCGGCTGGGCCCGTGAGCCGTGGCCGCTGCGCCTGCGCGTCCGGAGCCTGTGCTCCGCAACGGGAGAGGCCGCAGCAGAGGGAGGCCCGCGTACCGCAAAAAAAAAAAAAAAAAAGAAAGATAACCTTTGGGCCCAAAGAGCAAAAGATTTGCCCAAGACTTTGACCAAGTGCACAGCAGTGCTTGGTGATGGTTACAGGCATGGACTGGGATCAGACGGCCTGAGTTAGAATCCCTGTTCTCCCCTCCATAACTATGAACCTTGGGCGAATTAAATCAATCCCATGGGTACCTTTGTTTCTTCACCTCGCACCTAAGTCGCAGGATTACTCTAAGGATCAAAATAACTGATACACGTAAAGGGCTTAGAACACTGGCCGGTAGGCAGTAGCACTATTTAAGTATTCTTGAAATAAACACATTAGTAGACCTGGAAAGAGCTGCCATTTCTCAGGACTTTTAGGATATCAACCCTATACTGGCTTTGTGTTATTCTATGTCACGTGGGAGTAACA
Source organism: Physeter macrocephalus (assembly GCF_002837175.3). Classification (NCBI taxonomy): domain Eukaryota; kingdom Metazoa; phylum Chordata; class Mammalia; order Artiodactyla; family Physeteridae; genus Physeter; species Physeter macrocephalus. The sequence goes on along the minus strand of NC_041219.1, from coordinate 73,446,576 downwards.
ACACATCCTTGGCTTGTAGAAAGGACGTGAACGTTTACACAAGCGCAGAGGCTGCTCAGTTTTAATTGAGCATCTTAAATACGCTCAGAAGCCTCAAGAGCACAAACAAAAGCCATGCCCCTCAGCTCCTTTAAATATGAATACATTTTCATTGGTGCATTAGCTCACACATTGTGATTCTGCCTCTCCCACTGCAGGAAAGCATCGGGCCAAGTAAGCGAGAGTGAGCCACAGAATCAAGTTTCTTATCCATTTCAAGACATAAATATAGACTTGATCGGCCAAAGCCTGTGGGCTACATCTGCAGCGCGGTAGCATTTTTCCTGCGCGGCTTTTAACTCAGCTGACAGCAACAAGCTTCTGGGTCAGAATCTGTAATTTAAAATCAAGTGGCTTGTTTTTACCTACACGGCACGAATAACTCTCAATAAGAGTGTTTACGATGACCTTGGGAAGGCCAGCAAATATATTTTGATACCCGCGGGGCTCGGGACGCATCTGTCTTGCCTGTGTCAGTCCGGGCGGCCGGCCCTGTGCAGCGGGCGGAGGCGGGCGCCCCCGGCGCTTATGTAACCACAGCGCCCGGGCGCGCCCCGCGCTCGCCGCCTCTAATTGGTACCCGGCCGCCGCTTCGGCTTCGATTTAATTACCTTCCCGGTGGCAGGCATGGTAAAGCCCCTCTACTCCTCGACGAGCAGAATGAGGCCGCGGAGGCAGCCCGGGGGCCTCCTGGATGTGGGCGCCGCGCCCTTGCGCCTGCAATGCCCTCGTGGGGAATGTGCCCCGGAGTGTTTTTGCACGCACACGAAGCAGACACGTTTCTGAAAATCATCAAGGTGAGCCCTGAGAAAACAGGGCCAAGAGGATAGGCAGGAGGCCCAATCAGCGGCCGGATGGCCCGCCGAGCCCAGGAGCGGGACTCGGGAGCAGGGCCCGGGGAGAAAGATGGAAGGCGCCGGCGGCTTACAGGGCTTGCCAAAGGGCCGCCAGAGAAGACTGTGCAAGCTTGAGATGAAAAGACAGGCCCCCGTGGCCACTGTCTGCAAGGAAAAGGGAAGTGTGTGGGGCGCGTGTGGGTGTGTACGCGCGCGCGCGCTAGCGCAGGCTGCAGGAAAGCGCTGCCGTCACCCCGTATTGCTTGTCCTGACTATCTGGGCGTTCAACAGAAGGAAATAAATTCGCCACCAAAGCTTGGCCCAGGGTATCAACACGTAAGCTCTAAAATGCGGTTTTGCTAGTGAGAAACACCTCATGAAGATGCATTTTATTCCTTCTCCCCCAAATGATGTCAGGAGCACAAGGGAAGTCCGCCGTAACCTGTTGTGCCTTTGGAAAACCTGGAGATTGACGGAGCTCATTTTCGACCTGAAGATAATATAGCGGGCACCTTACAGAGCTGGCGGCAAGCATCACTAAAGGTCACATTCAGGAGAAGAGAAAAGTGCCTCTGTATTTGTCGATGTCTGTCACAGGTGGAAAAAAATAGATAGTTAATGAGATCTTCCTAGTGGTGAATTCTCAACCTGGCTGACATTGGCAGTGACTTTTTTATTTTTTAATTTTTTTGTCCTTGCTCCTTATTTTAAATGCAGACGTTGAGATGGCTTTAGGGGCCTCGGTGAAGATGTTGCTGTTGTCTCTGCTGTTTCCTGGGATCGTGGTGGAGAGGGGGATGAGGGCATTTCACAGAAACTGATGAACCTAGTTTAGAGCCCTCTTTACCTAATGAATGAAATTCCCATAATTTAACAGATCATTTCTTACTAGGCTTTAAAAAACAAAATCATCACTAAGCCTTGCAGTTTATTCAGACTTCTACCAAAAAAGTAAACATGGACGGATGTCTGCGCTATCTGGCCTTCTTTTAAGGGACACCCTCAGACAGAAAAACTAAAATTTCCAAGGTGGGGGGGGCGCATATACACCAAAATTCTAACTCTATCAATTTTTAAAATAGCATCCATTAAATTTTTAAATTAGAAGAGTTACATCTAACTATTGGAGAACATCTCAAAATTGAAGAAAAAAACTACACAATGTAGGTATAATCCCACCACTCAGAGAAACTATTTTTTCTACGCACATAAGAGCTATTTGTTTAATTTCCATAGGATCATAGTGTACATTTTGTGTAGCCAGTTTCTTTTTGCTAGTTAAAATAATTTGAATATTTTATTCACTAATTACTCTTTTACGACATGACTTAAATATATATATGTATGTATATATGAGCACACGGCTTTTTTATGTCAATAGCTTTTATATCAATATACTAGAATAGACTAACATCTTACAAAGGAGTATCCAGTTTTTAAGTGTTTTCTTACAGAAGAAAAGTAAACAATGTGACTGGACCCCAAAACCAAAACAAAACAAAACAAAACCAACATTAACAGAAAGCTTTTTGTTCTCTGCTACAGGAGTTGAAAGAAAATGTAGGAATTTGATTTCTACTAACTGATTTCTGAGTGGGGTGCTTATCTCCCTAAACTCTGAAAGGGTGTGTCTGTGTTTCCCTTTGGAGCGGATTCTACTGTGCAGTGAAAATGCTGTGTACTTGAATTGGCTCCAACCAAACGCAGTGTCTCTAAAAAAAAAAAAGGCACTCAAGGAAAGGCACACACACTTGCTAAACCAAGCATACCCCAACCTCCTGCCTTTGCCCTCAGATTCTCGGCACAGGTCATTTGGATGCACCCAATGTACTTTTTCTGTCTCAGTGATCCCACCTACCAAGGGAAATACACTTAGACTGCTTCATTATTAAAACATTCTAAAAAAAAAACCCCCAAGATGGGGAAGTGGGCACTGATATAGACACTTTTTCCCTGGCCAAGTGTTTTGCTGAACTGATGAGTTTTCAATTTTCCTTTTAAGGGCATTGGAGGGCGCTTCATATGCTCCGTGCCAATCCAGTTCATGGAAATTAAGACTTAAAAAAAAATCAGCATTACCTTTGGGGTCTGGATGAATGCCCTCCTAAAACATTTTTTGGCCTGTCTAGAAATGCAATTTCTAGAATAATCAGATATACAACCCCTTAAAAAGTCCTCCTTAATTTTGTACTCGTGTTTCCTTCTATTTGATGATACAAGAGAAAGAAAAAGGACAACTTACTTTCATGGCAAACTGGATACATGTCCGTTCGTCAACTTGATAGGAGACACAAAGCATAAACAAACCAAGATAGGCCACTAAGCAGACCTGCAATGGAGAACAGGGATGAAAGGTTGTTATCAAGGACAGCCGTGCATTCTAATGACATCAATCTCAGTGTCTTTCACCAGTAACATCCTTGTTATCAAGGTGTTCATTTCATTTGCTTATCTTTATGTGCTATTTTTTCTCAGCTTGTGGAACAGAGTTTTAAAAATAGGAAAATCAATTTATTTCAACTTAGCCAGTATTTATTAAGTCCTTTTGACGTGCCAGGTGCTGTACAAGGTCCTTCAGCGCATACAATGATGAACAAAATTTCCTCCACCTCAGTAACTGTACGGTCCAGGCCAGGCCATGATAAGTGCATGCACTATTCTAAGGCAGGGCATTCTGTGTCAAATGCTATTCAGAGAAGCACAAAAAGAAGAAAAAAATAACATTGAATTGGGCAATTAAAAAAGCCTTCACTAAAGAGGTGGATTTGAAATGGTCCTTGAAAGGGATGGTGATAATAATAATGATCACTACCAGTAACTGAATACTTACTTTGTGCCTGGGCTCTTCTAAGGCCTTTGTATGGATTTCCTCAAGTAATCAGCACAAAACCCTATGAAGTAGGTGCTATTATGATCCTCACATTATAAGTGAGGAAACAGAAGCACAAAGCTAGTAAGTGATGGAAGCCGCCCTCAAACCAGGTAGCTTGGGTGAAAACAGTACAAGCGCAGGCGGACGCAGGACTGTGTGTGGAAAGAATAGCAAACATGTATCTACAGTTGAAATAACAAGATATAGAGCAGAAAATGTAGGTGGAAAGTCTGGGGATGTAGAACTGATTTAGGAAGTAGTGGGGTTCCCTTGAACATTTCTGAGCCAGGGAATGACATGATTCAAGACATGTTTCTGGAAAATGAGCAGTGGTGTCGGGTGGGTTGGCGGTGAGAACATCAGAATCTTATTTCACTAATCTAAGCAAGATTAATCTATCAGGTGAGCCGGAGCTCAGAGGGTGGTGGACAGAGTCAGAGAAAGAGGTGAGAGGAAAGGTGTAGTGAAAGTAGAATGTATACATCTTGGCTATTGCATGACCAGTGGGAGGACACTGGAGTGGGAGAAATAGAAAGCCATCTCCAAGTTCTTGAGTGTCAGTGATGGAAAGAGTGGGGGGGGGGGCGCAACTGACCCAATAAGAAGCCCGCGCACTGCAACGAAGAGTAGCCCCTGCTCGCCACAACTAGAGAAATCCCATGCGTAGCAACGAAGACCCAACACAGCCAAATAAAAATAAATAAATTTATTTAAAAAAACAAAAAACTGAAGGCTTATCATCAAAAAAATCTAGAAACAATAAATGCTGGAGAGGGTGTGGAGAAAAGGGAACCCTCTTGCACTGTTGGTGGGAATGTAAATTGATACAGCCACTATGGAGAACGGTATGGAGGTTCCTTAAAACACTAAAAATAGAACTACCATACGACCCAGCAATCCTACTACTGGGCATATACCCTGAGAAAACCGTAACTCAAAAAGAGTCACGTACCACAATGTTCACTGCAGCTCTATTTACAATAGCCAGGACATGGAAACAACCTAAGT
>NC_041219.1:73412131-73441567 GCF_002837175.3 Physeter macrocephalus | reverse complement strand
TAGAGAAAAACAAATACCATATGCTAACACATATATATGGAATCTAAGGGAAAAAAACAAAAGGTCATGAAGAACCTAGGGGTAAGATGGGAATAAAGACACAGATGTACTAGAGAATGGACTTGAGGATATGGGGAGGAGGAAGGGTAGGCTGTGACAAAGTGAGAGAGTGGCATGGACATATATACACTACCAAACGTAGGGTGGATAGCTAGTGGGAAGCAGCCGCACAGCACAGGGAGATCAGCTCGGTGCTTTGTGACCACCTAGAGGGGTGGGAGAGGGAGGGTGGGAGAGGGAGGGTGGGAGGGAGACGCAAGAGGGAAGAGATATGGGAACATATGTATATGTATAACTGATTCACTTTGTTGTAAAGCAGAAACTAACACACCATTGTAAAGCAATTATACTCCAATAAAGATGTTAAAAACAAAAAAACCTGAAGGCTTTATGGCCACGGGGAGGAAACCAGATTTCTCATGCCAGACTAAGGGTCTTGTTTTCTGAGTGGGCAGGACGTGGGCGCACCAGGAAGACAGGGTGTTCTGGCTTCCCAGGGCAGGGAAGGAGGAGCTCTTGTTAATGAGTAGTGATACTCGCCAGGCCTCTCTGGAACAACATTCTTGGATTCTGGGCCAGGGCTTCCATTGGATATGGTGAGGTGAGGCCCATGGAAGAGGAAAAAGACAGTTACATAAGATTTTCAAGAAGGCACCCATTGGACCAGGGGCAGACAGGTGGTATCACTGAACATAAAACCAGACAAGACCTGGGTGGCACTGGGAAAACTCGTTCTGAAAGGGCAGCTAGCCCTGAAGAGCTTGTGAAGATTTAGCATGTACAGATGGATAATTATGTTGATAAGAAAAGCTTGAAAAGATTGTTTCAGTGAAAAATAGCCCATCATTTTAAACCTGTTTTTGGATGCATGTTTCTGCAATCTGTTTAGCAAGAAGAGAAAACCTAAGTCGCAAACTCCACATTCTGTCTAAAGATGTTCTTTGTCTGCTCAGAGTGAAGACTGCATTCTCTCTTGAGAGTTAGACAGTTAAGCAGAGTTGAAATGTTCTCTGAATGTTAAATCCATTTCTAGATGTACGAGTCCTGAGTCTTGTCACACTTTGTGTTATTCCTGCAGTGGTACATTTTGAGGACTGGCTTATTATGAAAAAAAAGTGAATGGTGGATGGACCCGGGTCTTGGAGATTTACCTACATATCATTTTTTTCCTTTTTATTTTGGCATAGCTAGAAGGTATCACCCTAAAACATTTTGTGGGAATGCGAATTATTGGTATTTACTTCGCTCCACGTCATATTTATATTCTGGTCTTGTGACATTCACACAACCTCCAATTTATTTGTTTTCTTCTTTTTGTTGTTGACAGAGCTGCTTGACAGGGCTATCTGGAGAATACAACCTCCCCTGTCAAATGTCTTTCAAGGTTTCTCTCCTCTTTCCATCCCCCCCTTTCATTTGTGTACCTGAAATGTGACTCTATTTCTGTTAGTTAATCAATGTTAACCTTTGTATTTAAAGTGCTTTATTTCAGTCAATATAGTAACAAGATGAACTCTCCTCTCATATTTGCACAGCCAATTGATCAACAAGAGATGTAGCAGAACTGTACATATTTCTCTGGATATTTCTTAACAGAATTTCTATGGGTTTTCACCTATTTAATAGAATTTAAGGTAGAGTATTAGAAATAATTTTCAACGAATGATAGATATATTGCAATATGTCAAATGAATGCAGCCTTACTCAGGAGAATTGCTTTTTAATACATAGTTTATCAGAGATTTAAATAATATACAAAAGAATATTTCATGACAGTCTATTAAAGGATGTTTATCGGATCAAGATTTCAGAAGTATGGGATAGACTATTTTAGCATAACTTAAGCATTTTTACTAGATTCTCATTGCCACTGCCTCTGGTAAGACAATGTCTAAGCTAGTGGTTCAGAGTTACTTGGAGGGCTTGGTGAAAACTCCCTTATCTCCAGAATTTCTGATCCAATAGGTCTGGGGTGGAGACCGAGAATTTGCATTTCTAATAAATAAGGCCACACTTTGAGAACCACTAGTCTAAGCTAAAAACATAGTCTTCTAAGTGCTGACGCCTAGTATGGGTTTTGTCTGAACGGTTAGGGGTTAGGAGTTATACACTGACTAGTGGAGTTTCCTATAGAAGTGTTGTTTATTATAAGTAATAATGGGATGTAACAACAATAGTTTCCCCATAAATAAATTTAGTCACAGCTATTGTAGCAAAATTCCTTAAAATTGGAGGGAAAAAATCCTTCGTCTTCATCACTTCTTAAATATGACCTCATTCTAGAGCGTGTGGCCTCAGCGAGCGTGGTTGATGGTTTGGCAGCATCTCTAAATCATCACTTAGTGTGATGTGGCACTCTGCTACTATTGACAGGCAAAGCCCACTCCACTGCAAGCCAAAGCAAAGCAATCATCCAAAACTGGACCATCTCTCCATCGGTGTGCTGGTAAACGTTTAACAACCAGCTGTAGGGGTGGGAGCTGCTATGTGTAGCACTTGCTAATTTCCACGGTATAAATACTTCTACCAGTGCTGCTTTCAAGCTACCGATGTGAAGTCACTGAGCACAGGGCTGGGAAGAGACGTGCACAATCAGCTTTCACGAGCCCATCAGAGGTGCCCTAGGCACCCCGCACCCCTACCACACTGTCTGCCCATTGGAGTCCCTCCTCTTATTTTAGAAGCATCTGGTTACCCAGTGGGATTAGTTTGTAACTAAAGAGTAAAGTTTGGCACATTACTCTTTATTCGTTGTTTGGAATCCCTGAAACCAGCCTACAGAATCAGTATAAAGGTGCAGGGGAGTGAGCCAGGGAGAAATACTAGTACTCATTTCCTAACTTGTGAAAATGCAGTAAGAATCGCAGCAACGTAATCTTTGAGATCTTGTTATTCACGGCCACCTCAGTGAAGGTATCACTCCGCAGCTGAGTCGAGCTCAACAACTTTTATTCTGGTAGGCACTAGGAACATGCAGAATAAGATACGGTCATTGCTCTTTAGAAATTTACAGTTTAAGACTCACTTTGCAGAGAAACTGAAGCACAGGAAAATTGATTGGCATGGGTAATGCCATCTGACCAGGCTAGGCCAGGTGTAAAAATGAGCAGCCCACAGCAGCTCATTCAAATCCTTCCTTCCCGGTTACTCATCAAAATCTATGATGCTTTCTATAATGTAAGGGACATGGAATCAACTGTGATTTTTTTTCCCTGCTGTGCATAACTTTTTAAAGACAACAAAAAGTTTGGTGTTAACCAGATAGGAGTTTTTTTTTTTTTTTTTTTTTTTTTTTTTGCGGTACGCGGGCCTCCCGCTGTTGTGGTCTCTCCCGCTGCGGAGCACAGGCTCCGGACGCGCAGGCTCAGCGGCCATGGCTCACGGGCCCAGCCGCTCCACGAACCCGTGTCCCCTGCATCGGCAGGCGGACTCTCAACCGCTGCGCCACCAGGGAAGCCCTGACCAGATAGGATTTAAATATGGTAGAATGATGAAGACATCCCTCCCCACATTCATTATTTTATTAATTATTATTACTTTAAATTGCATTTTAAGGTAAAAGCAAGATAACAGGATTAAAAAAATACTCTAATCAGATGAGTTAAGAAAGGTAAAAATAACTCTCAAAAGCATGAAACATCAAGTAACAGTTCATTCAACTGGTGGTTACTGCTTCTTTAGTTTTGTTAAAACCAAGTCTAGAACTACAGTCAAGGAGACAGTGTTGCATAGTGGAAAAAATGTGGGCTTTAGAGCCTGAATCTTGACCTGCTGCTTTACTAGCTAAATGATCTTGGACAAAGCAATTTAATTCTTCTTAGCCTTGGTTTCCTTATCTATGAAATGGAAACAATAATGCCTTCTTTTGATGGTTAATTCAAGGATTAATGATAATGCAAGTAAAGGGTCTAGTATAATCCCTTAACAAATAGCTGGAGAATAACTGGTAGTGATTACTACCATAATTATTATTGCAATTAGAGTCACTCATACATTTATTACAGTAGGCCAAATTTAGCGTAAATTTCAGGGGTCAGAAATGTATTACCAACTTAAGCAGGTTTAGAATTGATAACACACATACTGTCTTGGTTACAAATATCGCATAGTCTACTTTTTATTAGCACCAATGGATACTTGGTGTGGTCTTTATATTTATGTAAGAAACACGAATGAGCAAGTCTAGATGGTTTGACATTTTAATGCTAATATTGAGCAGTTTTACATGCCAGGCATTAAACTAAGCTCTCTTTGTAAATTATCCCATTTGGTCTTCATAAAAATCCTTGACGTAGTCGCTGTTATTAGCCCATTTTATAGATGATGAAACTAAAGCTCAGAAAGGTTTTATGCTCGAGGTCACATAGCAAATACAGAACTCTAAGCTGTACGTGTCTGAGTACAGAGCCTGGCTCTTAACCATTACACATCCCGGTCGCCTCCCTGGCGGAATCTGGACAGCCCTATAAGTGAAGTGAGAACTTCAGGAATTTGGATAACTTTCCATCATCTGCTCCTCTCCTGTGTGGGATGGCAGGAAGCCCTGGTCCTGAGGTATCATGCGAAGACCAGTCTTTGAGATCCAGACACTCTCCAAGCTGAGGGAATGGGACACAGCCTTTGAGACTCAGTCTCATCATGTATAAAATAGAAAAAATAATACTTTATAATTTAAGGATCATAAGTAATGTGCCTGGAATGGTAGTAGGTATTATTTTTTCCATCTCATATGACCTCAAACTGTGCCAGCACAACTGACTCTGAAATTTGAGCTGAAATGAGTAATATATATATATATATGTAGCCCTCTCTCACATCTTAGAAATAATCTCATTCTCTTCATTTAACAAGTTTTCATTGTGTATCTACCATGTGCCAGAAACTCTTTGAGACTCTGGAGATACCACAGTTAACAGAAGAGACCAAAGTCGCTGCCTTGATAGCACCAATGCTTTAAAGTGGAGAGGCAGACCGTAAACAAATGAATAAGTAGAAATATAATGTATCAGTCGTTGAGAAGAGTTATGGAGAGCATAGCGCTTACCATCATAGCTTCTTTTTCACACAAACATGACATATAGTAAATAGCAAAATACAAACAATAAATCCTTAAGGTGATATGTTCTCCCTAAAAAATGAATAGGTAATCCTAGCAACCCCTTAAGAAAAGATGGTAGACTCAAGATAGTTTCTTATGAGAACCTTGTTGATTGTTATTCCAACAACACATATCCACTATAAGCTGTCTAAGACCTCACAGGCTCTATAAAAGAGAACACATCCGTGACCCCAGAGAAGGGGCAACAGAGGGTAACTACAAAAAGGTTTACAGCAAAATGGGCTGCATCCAAAGGATAGAAACTGGGGCAGTATATCTTAGCTCTGGATCTGACAGACCTAGGTTCAGAACCAACCTCCACCACTTTTTTGCTTTTGACCTTGGACAAGTTAACCTCTTTGAGCCTCAGTTTCATTATCTGTGGGATGATAACCACAGTGCCTACTTCATAAATTGCTGTGACGATTATATAAGACAGCATGTGTAGAAGGCTTATTACAGTACCAGCACATATGAAGCAGTCAATACTAATTTGTCAAATAAACGAATCCATTCATTGAGAGACTTGGGCTACTTTTGCTTTCATAGCAAGGACCCACTTTTCAAAAATCTCTCTAATAATGTTAACATAGACAGTTTGCAAACACCTGAGAGTTATAAAACTTCTTTTTCTGCGTCTTTTCCTTTCTGCTACAAGACTCTTTATTATCTACTACTCAGGAAATGCCAATCTTGGTAAACACACCAAGCTGTATATGTTTCTCTGATAACACTGTTGTTGCTTTTCAAAGATAAGCATTTAATTTCTGAAAACAAAATGCCATTCAGCTAAAAATATTTTCTATCCGTAACAGATCCAAAATTAATATTACTTTTTTAAAAAAAGTGAAATTGTTTCAGCCAAACTTAGTGCACAGATATTAATAGGAAGTTCCAAAAGTGATAGGCATGTAAAAGTAAAGGTTCCAAGTCAACCAGAGTTTATGGCAGAATTGAACACCAGGATGAAAGAGTAACATACTTATGGTCAATTAATCTACAACAAAAGAGGCAAGAATATACAATGGAGAAAAGACAGTCTCTTCAATAAGTGGTGCCAGGAAAACTGGACAGCTACATGTAAAAGAATGAAATTAGAACACTCCCTAACACCATATACAAAAATAAACTGAAAATGGACTAAAGACCTAAATGTAAGACCAGAAACAATAAAACTCCTAGAGGAAAACATAGAGGAAAACATAGGCAGAACACTCTTTGACATAAATCGTAGCAATATTTTTTTGGATCTGTCTCCTAAAGCAAAGGAAATAAAAGCAAAAATGAACAAATGGCACCTAATCAAACTTAAAAGATTTTGCACAACGAAGAAACCATTTACAAAACGAAAAGATAACCTGCTTAATGGGAGAAAATATTTGCAAATGATACGGTGGCTAAGGGGTTAATATCCAAAATATATAAACAGCTCATACAACTTAACATCAAACAAACAAACAACCCGATCAAAAAATGGACAGAAGACCTGAACAGACGTTTTTCCAAAGAGGAAATGCAGATAGCCAACAGGCACATAAGAAGATGCTTAACATTGCTAATTATCAGGGAAATGCAAATCAAAACCACAATGATGTATCACCTCACACCTGTCAGAATGGCTGTCATCAAAGAGAACACAGATAACAAATGTTGGCAAGGATGTAGAGAAAAGGGAACTCTCCTACACTGCTGGTGGGAATGTAAATTGGTGCAGCCACTGTGGAAAACAGTATGGAGGTTTCTCAAAAAACTAAAAATAGAACTACCACATGATCCAGCAATTCCACTCCTGGGTATATATACATGAAAAAAACAAAAACACTAATTTGAAAAGATACATGCACCCCAGTGTTCACAGAAGCATTAAATACAATTGCCAAGATATGGAAGCAACCTAAGTGTCCATGAACAGATGAATGGTTAAAGAAGATGTGATACACACACACACACACACACACACACACACACACAATGGAATACTACTCAGCCATAAAAAAGAATGAAGTTTTGTCATTTGCAGCAACATGGATGGGCTTGGAGGGTATTATGCTAGGTGAAATAAGTCAGACAGAGAAAGACAAATACTATATGATAATCACTAATATGTGGAATCTAAATACAATAAACTAGTGAATATAACAAAAAGGAAGCAGACTCACAGATATAGAGAACAAACTACTGGTCACCAGTGGCGAGGCGGGGAGGGGGCAATCTAGGGGTAGGGGATTAAGATGTACACACTATTATGTATAAAATCAGCTACAAGGATATATTGCACAACACAGGGAATATAGCCAATATTTTATAATAACTATAACCTTTAAAAGTTGTGAATCACTATTTTGTACACCTGTAACTTATGTAATATTGTACATCATCTATACTTCAATAAAAATAAATTTCAACAAGAAAAAAAAAGATGAGGGGTAAACTGTAACTGTCTCTAAACACTACAAACATCAATATAAGCATTAAAACCTAGAACACTAATCATAATCTTGAAAAAATGTTTCTTCTTGGCTTTTATTAAACTAAGCTCAAAATAGCAGCTTCTTTTCTACTACAAATAAAACTATAGCTAGCAACAACTTTTTATAGATAGTAAGTTTTGCTAAGGAGTGTTTTATTTGGCCTATATTAGGAAGATATTCAATGCCTTTCCATCTGCCTTAGGAATCTACAATCCCAGAGCTTCATTGCTCTACTCTTTCTATTTTTATTTTTCCATTAGAGTAAAAGTTGCCAACGAAGAGCTGTAGTACAGAAACACTCTCTTCATCTAAGGGTTAAATTCCGCTTGGCCCAGGAAGAGTTTGGGTTATGACACACATCCCAATCTGTGCATTTCTACATATTTCTTGGAGGGAACAATTTGGAATCTTTAGTTTGCAAGTTAAGATTATTTTTTAAAGAAGCTGGTAGAGATCCAGGTCAAAATTTCTCAGCAAAAAGGTAATTCTAGATGACGAATTCTCTCACAGAAAATTATTTCTTTGCAGAGTCTAAAGAGAAAAGACACTTGCTGAACCACACCTAAGTTGAGCTCATCTATAACATCCCCTCAGTCTTTTTCTTCTCCTTTGTTATTATCATTGTCCTTTTGCCTGAGGAGTTGATACCTGACAGATCTATGTCTAATTACTGTAACTCTATGGGCTTTTCGTATATGAGTATGTAAAGACATTCCAACTGAATCAAAATTAATGATTTATGTGCTAATTAATTAAATTAAAAAACAAAAGCAGGCCTATCATCACCTAGAACTTTCTTAAATCTAGATCGCTTTGGAAAATAAATTGTAAAAATAAAATTTCTAAGAACTTATGAGGCAACTTCAGGAACTTTAGGAAATTATTACTCAGGCAATTGCCAGCAGCAGAGAATGGATTCACCTGCTTTGCTGTGACTAAAGGTCTGATTGGTTGGTCAAGAAGTATGGAGTGTTAAGAAGCACTTACATACCAGACCGAAGTCCTTTGTTTGGTAAAATACATCCTTTCTAATTCCAAGTGGTGGGTTTTATCATGATTTGAAACTATCCAATAACCAGAATTTTATATCTATATCTTTATTTTGATATTAATATAGCTATATATCTTTATATATAATCTGTCTTTACATATAGAAAGATTATATATGTATAATTCAGGATATATAGAAAGATAGACTTTATATATGTATTTAAAAAATTTTTTTAACCAGTGTTGCATTGTACTTTGCATTGCTGTGTAGTTTAGGCAGATCTGTTGTACAAACACAAAAAGAGTGCGAAGGACAAAGTGACTGCCCTATTTCTTAGCACACATTGTGTTTTGCAGATGTTCACTTACACCTCCTATGTTGCTTTAGAAGATACTAGAAAACTATCCTGATGGAACTGATAAAAAGGAGTTGGAACTTGTGACCGGCGGCTAGATGAAGGGAGCCTGAATCCCTCAAATCCTATGGATATAGTGTGCTTTCCTTGATGTTCCTGCCAAAATAAGGCTGGAAAGCTAAGGAGATCTGCAAGAGATGTGCCAGCACAAAGTTGCTACAATTCCTAAGTTTCAAAAACCTTGCTTGAAAACGATTGCAAATAGCTCATAATTTTAAACCAATGAATCTCACAACTGAGTGTTTCATCAAATCACTTACAGAAAACAGAGAGCAAAATCCGACAACTATCCTAGTGCGTGACTTATCATGCAGACATTCAAGTAGAATCCCTTTAGTTTGGGTTTTACTTTAACATTACAATGCAGATTTGCATATCTATGCTAAGATACATATTTTATAGGAACTGCTGGGAATTTTGCAGTTACACCCTCAAAAGGCTGAATTAGCACAAACAAAAGAATTGTGGAGCAATGAAGTTGGTTATGGATAAAAATTGGGCTTAATAGTCATAGGACAGGAATTGTGCCTTTGAGCTAAAATGTCCTTTTACTTCTTTATCATCCTGGTATAGTACTCTTTCTTCAACCATTTTGAATCCAGTAATATTCATTCTTCAAACTCTGCTCAAAGATCTTCTCTACCCAGAAAGGGTACTCTTTTTGCATTACCCGCTTTGTATACATTAGCTCATTTATTCCCTAAAACAGTGTAATAAGAAAAAAAATTTACCTCATTTTATAGAACACTGTCACTTAGAGAGGTTAAGAAACTTTCAAGTTGATCCAAAGAAGATTTTTTAAAGCATCAAGAGGTTCCATTTCTGCATAATATTAAGGACTAAATTATATGAAACCCTTCTCCCAAAAAACACTCTCAAATGCACTGAGCTTCTATAGGCTCCATGGCATAAATGTAGGCCCCTAAGTGGCTACACCCTTAAATGGCTATACCCTAAATGGCTACTAGAAAATAATTAATCCACTAGCACTAAAACTCATCAAGAAACTTGTTCTGTCTCAGCTGATGAGGTGGGGTAGAGGTTTTGAGAGTTTTCTACTACTTGCACAGTCCTGGCAACTATGAAGATGAGAAAGTAGAAAGTCACATGAAAGTGGCCCTGAAAAAAACAACAACTGTTTTTTTCAACAAATAAATTGTAAGAGGGAGAGAGAGGGAAGGACGGAGGGAAGACGAGAGAGAGAGAGAGAGAGAGAGAGAGAAGAGAGAGAGAGAGAGAGGGAGGAGAGAAAAGGTAAATCTTTGAGAAAAGGAGATATAAGAAATATATGAACCAATTGCAGTTCGTGGATCTTACTGGGATCCTTATTTTGACAAACTGTGAAGAAATATTCATGAGTTAATCATGAATATTTGAACTCTGATTTGAACCTATTAAGAGATTGTTAACTTGTTAGGTGTGATCGCTATTTTGATTATTTTTTAGTCTTCAGCTTTTGACTTACATAGTGAAATATTTATAGATGAAATGATATAATATCCAGGATTTACTTCAAAATAATCCAGTGTGTGGTGAGTATGGAAGGAGTACAGGAATATACAAATGAAGCAACATTGATCATCACTTAATAGTTATTGAAGCTGAGTGATGGGACCATAGGCATTCATTATACTATTTTATCTACTTTTGAGTATGCTTGAAATTTTCCCTAATAAATAGGTAAATTTAAGAAAAGGTGGCTCTTGGATCATGATACCATTGGGACACTTGGCAAGACAAACCATCTGGAAGGGTTACATCCTCAAGTAGCCCACACCGAATTATCACATATAAATCCTCTTAGAAAATGAACTCACAGACTAATTATAGCAAACATATGAAAAATCAATTCATTAGTGAAGGCCAGCACTCACACGCATATAAGTTTGTATGCATGTACACACACACATTCTCTCTCTCTCTCTCTCAGAATTAAAGCCACATGAATTTCAAATAGCAGAACTAACAAATAGAGCCTATAAAAGTACCTTCAATATATAACTATATTATTTGTTTACAAAATATATATATTTTGTAAATATATATATAATATATGTAATATAAAATCATTATATAATATAATGATTTTATATTATATATGTGATTTGTAACTATTTTTTTACATAACCATCTACTGTGAACATATTTGAATAAATAACTAAACATATTAAAAAGTGCATTCAAAATAAACAGATGTGAAAGAAGGAATTGAAAACACGAATAAAGAGCAGGGCACTTTTGAAGATACCAGGAATATATTAAAAAACCAACAATGACAACAAAATAGGAGTTCTCGAAATGAAAAATAAAATCATTGGAATTAAAAACTCCTGGACAAGTAATAGGCAGATTAAAATCAACTGAAAGGGGGAATAGTAGACTAGAAGGTATATCTGAGGAAATAACCTAAAATACAGCACAGAGAGACACAGGGAGATGAAACATAACAGAGGGACTTCCCTGGTGGCACAGCGGTTAAGACTCCGCGCTCTCAATGCGGGGGACCCGGGTTCGATCCCTGGTCAGGGAACTAGATCCCACATGCATGCCGCAAATAAGAGTTCACATGCCACAGCTGAGGAGCTGGCAAGCCGCAACTAAGGAGCCCGCCTGCTGCAACTAAGACCCAGCACATCCAAATAAATAAATATTTAAAAAAAAGAAAAGAAACATAATAGAGAGGTTGAGAAATAAGGAAAATAAAACAAGAATGTCCAAACATACATCTGATAGCAGTTCCAGGCAAAGTGACTAAAGAGAAGAGGGAAACAATACTTGGAAAAAATAAATAGTGGCTGAATTTTTTTCAAAATTGATGAATGACACAAAAATCTTAGATTCAGGAAACATATAATCAAATCCACGCGTACGCACATTGTAGCTAAACTACAGCACCCTCAAAAACAAAAAGAAAATCAGAAAAGCAACCAGAGGAAAGAGGCATGTTATCTATAAAGGAAAAACAATTAGATATCTACCAAACTGCTTAGCAGCCGTAACTGAAGTCAGGAGACAATGGAATGATATATTTTTTTAATGGGAGAAAATAGCTATTAACCTAAGACTAAAGAAATATTTTATAATCATTATCTTGTATGTAGTTCTTAAGTAGATTAAAAATGTTTAATGAAAATGGGAAGAAAACAAGGAGAAATAGATTCATCTAATGTTGGGAAATCTGAATATACATCTCTCAGTAATCTTTAGATCAAGCTGAAAAATATTAGTACAATGTAGAAAATTAAACAACCTGATTAAAAAGCTTGATTTTTAAATTGAATACAGAACTGTAAATTTCAAAATGAGAGAATCCACATTTTTTTTCCAAGCATAAATGGAATGTTTATAAAAATTAGTCACATACTAGATCACAAAGTAAGTCTCATATAATATCAAAGAGCTGATAGTATGAAAAGCACATGAACTGAGCACAAAGCAATTCAGTTGAAATCAATAATCAAAAGATAAGCAAAAAGGACATTAGAGAAAACCCAAATAACTGGTGAGGTATTCTTTGCTTGCATAGAAGGTGCAAACTGAATGAAAATACCAGAAGTATTTTTCTTGGAACTTGAGAAGCCAATTCTAAAATATATAGAATTCATATTCTTCCCTGGTGGTCTAGTGGTTAAGACTTTGCCTTCCAGTGCAGGGGGTATGGGGAAGATGGGGGTGGGGGGGTGAGCTGCTTATGCTATCACCTTTATAACAAGATGCATTATAGTGCTATTTTAATGCAGACAGTGTGATATCAGCAGAGTGACAGACAAAACAACAGGATTGAAGAGGATCACAGACACATTCCTCAAATCTGATATGGAAACTTGATAGATGATAAATGGAAATAGCAGATCAGTGTGAAAGTACTGATTATTTATGGTACTAAGACAATTAACACTCCAAAAATAAAATATGGACATTATCTCACACCCATATGCAAAAAGTAGACCACTTAGATTAAAGATATAAATACAAAAGCAAACCTTCAACATTTTCAGAAAACAATATAGAAAAATATCTCTTTGACCTCGGAGTAGGGGGAGATTTCTTTAAAATATATCAAAGCATATACCATAAAAAGATTAATATAGGTAAATACATTAAAATTAAATCTTTTCCTCAACAAAGCCACCATAAACGAAAGTAAAAGACATGATACCACCTAGGAGAAGATATTTGCAGTACCTAAAACCACAAAGGCTAAGTAACAAAGATAATAAATCTTATAAATCAATAAGTAGGCGAAAAACAACTCACAGAAAATATTTGTTGAATAAATAAAGGATAGGAAACATAATTAAATGGTCAATAAACATATTTGTTCAACTCCATCAGTAATCAGAAAAATATAAATTAAAATAAGATATCATTGCATACAAATAAGATAGGCAAAAACTAAAATTGCCTGCTACTTGGCCATAAGAAATAATGAAAATTTGTCACTTGCAGCAACATAGATGGACTTGAAGGGCATTATCCTAACTGAAATAAGTCAAACGGAGGAAGACAAAGGACAAATACTGTATGATATCACTTACATGTGGAATCTAAAAAATACAACAAACTAATGAATATAACAAAAAAGAAGCAGAGTCACAGATAGAACAAACTAGTGGTTACCAGTGTGGGGCGAGGGCAATATGGGAGGGGGTTGGGAGGCACAAACTATTAGGTGTAGGATAGACTCCAGGATGTACTGTACAACACGGAGAATAGAGCCTGTATTTTGTACTAACTGTAAATGGAAAGTAGCCTTTTAAAATTGTATTAAAACTTGTTAATTAAAAAAATAAAAGATTTTTTAAAAATTAAAATTGTCTGACAGTAACAAAAGTTGGCATATATGTAGATCAGTGGAAATTCTGACTTACTGGAGTGTAGATTTGTACAACTTTGGGTTTACGGTACTGATTTGGCAATATCTAATAAGTTGAAAATGCCTGTATCTTAAGACCGAATCATTCAATTCCTAGGAATATTCCTTTAAAAACTTTGAAATACATGCATAGAGAGCCATGGAATAGAATGTCCATTGTATCACTGTTTGTAATTGCAAGAAAAAAATAATCTTTTGAAAACCTGAATTTTCATCAACAGGAGAATGAATAAATTAATTGTTGTATATTCCTATAATGAAATATAGTATAGCAAAAATAATGAATGATATCCATGAACTATTATAAATAAATCTCAAAAACAATATTGAAAAAAATGATATTATGCTACCATTTATATAAAATTTAAAATATTGAAAACAACGTTAATTATTGGTTATGGATATATACATATAAAAAGTATGAAAACATTCATAGGCATGACAGATATCAAATTCAGGATAGTAGATACCTCTGGAGAAGGAGGATGGGGTAGGAGAATATGATTAAGAAAGGAAACAGGTGACTTCAATATATTGCAATGTTTTCTTTCTTAAAAAAATGAAAACAATTATGACAAAATATTAAAACTTGATGAACCTGAGGCTGCTTTATTATTCTGTCTATGCTCTTATATACTTAGAAATTTTCATAATTAAAATCATAGGATTGTATAGAATTGCCCATACTTGTTCAAACTCACATAAAAATAAAAATAAAAATCATAACCTAAATTTTTTGAAAACGGTAGATCTGGGATTCTACCCACATGTGTTTTATTCCAAAGTTGAAGCCCCTCCTGCAGTTTCAGGCCCCCTCTCCTTGCCTTTTCTTTTTTTTTTTGGCGGTACGCGGGCCTCTCACTGCTGTGGCCTCTCCCGTTGCGGAGCACAGGCTCCGCGGCCATGGCTCACGGGCCCAGCCGCTCCGCGGCACGTGGGATCTTCCCGGACCGGGGCACGAACCCGTGTCCCCTGCATCGGCAGGCGGACTCTCAACCACTGCGCCACCAGGAAAGCCCTCTCCTTGCCTTTTCTGATCCTCCCCCGGACAGGATTAATCACACCTTCCTCTGTGCCACCTTCTTTAGAGCACCAGCTTAACCCTTGGTTTTTCAACTGTATCGTAGCTGGTTGTGTGTGTGTGTGTGTGCCCTCTCCCAGACACAGCTCCTGGGGGTAACGCACTTGGCATATGGAAAGACACAGGGAGAATGGCTAGATGCGAAAGGTTTCTGTTTTACAAGTAGGTACTCTTTCGTTGATAGGCTTCTGTTCTGTTGCTTATCAACCACCTAAGTCACTCTTGTGGTATCTTATCAGAACCTAATCATTAATAGGTTCTATAAGTACCTACTTTTGCAAAATAATCCATTTTCAAAGAATATAAGGGAAACAAAATTGTGTTTCAGCATTTCTCATGAATCAACACGAGGGGTAGAAGTGCTACCTATTTGTGGGAAAAATAAACTACTACAATTCATTTGTTTCACTTAAAAATTTTTCAAGTCCTCAGAAGGGAAAGGAATCTTATAAATGTGGATTTAGCCTACTCCAGAGGTATAGAGATAGATAGGCTGAATTTTATGATTCAGGCATAATTAAGTAGGTTCTCAAATTAGGTCCCACTTCAGAAATGATTGTGCAGATAATTCTACGTTAATACTCCTGGGTCCAACTATCTGAAACAGTACAATAAATAGAATTTGATGAAATGGTACAGTATATAGAAATTATACAGTAAATCAATATAAATTCAATTATAACAGGAGCGTAAATGAGAGAACCATCCTGTTCAATCTTTAAAAAATATTATCAAGTGGCTTTTCTAATTAAGAGCACTTTTTACGAAAAAAAAAAAAAAACCACACACACACACAAAGGATATAATGGAACATTAAGTAATATATAGTAACATTACTTCTTTAAAAAGTTTTTTGTCCTTTTCATCATGAGGTTAGTGTCCCCAGGCAGCCTGCAGCCTCTCCCGCATTTCCTCTCTTCCCTTCCATGGCAACATGGGTTAGCTAGACACTGAGCTTTTTGTGATGTGTGTGTGAGGACGAGGAGAAGGGGAGCGAGGCTTCAGGGAGGTCTCCAGGTGGAAAAATTTGTGACGCACTAGAGTCGGTGACTGAATGAGTATTTATCGAGGGTTCTCGAACACAATAGTTACGGTCACCCTATGTTCATTTTAAAAATTATGTTTGGTCTCAGAGCCCTTAACTCAGATGGAAACTCTTTCATAGGCATCCCAAACCACTTGTTCATGAAAAGATTATGCGACAAAGCCAACCTGCGTGGGTTTGATCCTTCTGTTTCAGAATCTGAGTAGCGAGCGCACGAGAGACAGGCATAAACTTACTGAACGTGGAACGTGTGCACTAAAATGCTTGAATTCTGTCTTTCATCAGTACGCAGTCATGGAGAAGTTATTTTGCATTGATTATAAAGCGTCCACCTTACGGAGACCTAGTCTGCCCTTTTGCTGCCTCTGAGGCTCCGCCCCTTCACTGAGACGGGGAGAGTCGCCCGGTGTTCCTCTCCATAGTTGAGCACCCTCCACCCTCCAACAGAAAGGATGAAGGCTGAAATGCTGTTTACCTTATCTTGGAAAAGGCCCCTTTTATAGCTTTCCTGGCACAGCTAAATGGCACAGGTAATGGCCTGATATGTGTGCCACACCTGATACTTTAGAAGGAAGCTGGTAAGTGTTAGGTTTTTCCCTAGCAATAAAGCGAAAATTCTCTCCCTAGTTAGGGTCTAGTTAACACATTAGCAAGTCCCCCTCTTTTCTCCTCACCTGTCATTATCTTCCACACAAGAGAGAGGTCTTGATAACAACCTATCTTAATGGGATTTTAATGGCTCATTAGAGTGAATGCTGAATCAAACACTATCACAACGGCAGTTGAGTGGCACGCTGATAAAACAGCATCCTCGAGGTTTCTGCAGCCTCTCCCAGCCAGGGGGAGTTGCTCATTTCTGCAACAACAGAAGCAGCCCCAACTGAACTTCTTCAGCAGAATGTGAGAATGCTTATCTGTGAACAAACCATTTGCTTTCTAACATCCAGTCACTTACCAGCCTTTTGCCAGAGTGAGGAAACACAGCACTGAAACACTCACATTCATGACTGTGTTAGGCAGTGGATGTTGCTTAGCAACCTTAGATCAGAGAGCATCAACTTTAAATATGCTCAAAAATCAAACCAGCGATATTCCAGCATGTGTCTGGAACCATGGCCTTCCTTGCCTGTTGTTTGCTACTCATTTTGGACTCGGATTGGACCAAAAGGTGGCATATTGGATGGTTCTACTCAGTCTTCTCTAGTTTTTCCCTCTGGGATGGTTTGGATTTGTGCAGCACTTGTTAAAGTAAAGCAGAGACCCTTAGAATTTTTAGGGTTTTTAAGCTGGACAAACAGGAACAAACGCGAAGCCCTGACAGTGTACTTAAGGAGGCTCCACCAGGAGCGGCATGCTCGTCCTGGAGGCTGTGACAGCTTGAGGCCCCAGGGGGGAGCTCCCTCAGGGTTTTATTTTGACCCATTCCACAGAACAAAGAGTGTTCATCTAATTTTCAGAATCATCATCAAAAATGAAAGCATTAGCTGCATATTATAAAGAAGACCTGAGAGCGGGCTTCCCTTGAGTTCTAGAAAGACCAAGCCTGAGATCACTGCTCCCAGAGGCCAGAGGGCTCATCTAATTGCTGAAAATCTGAGCATCCGCCACCAGCAGGGCTCAGTCAGCCACCCTCATTTTCTTGCCTCAGAGGCCAAGGTGTCATGTAGCTAGATCCTGATAGCGACTCACTCCCGGAGCAGCCAAGAAAGGCAGAGATTTACTAAATGGTGGGTCCTAAGCCTTAAAGCCGAGGCAACAAATGAAACACCTAAGCTACCCTTAGAATTGTAGGCACCGGCTAAATCTACTTGGTTTTATTTTTACTGAAATTTGACAAAAGAAGCAATCCGTAAATGCATTGAAAACACCCTCCTCCATATGTTTCACTACTGGCATGAGCCTGAGCCACGCCACCCCGCTGCACTGCCAAGTGTCAGCTTACCGGTTCAGGACCCTCATCAGAAACATTCAGACTTCTAGCTGTTCCATGAAAGCCACAGGGCCTTCCTGAATAAGCTGAGAAACACACTTAAGAATCACTGAGGTGGCTGTACAAATTGATATTCCTCACTGAAAAGGCTATGGATTGAATTATGCACACCCTCCCCCAGTTCATATGTTAAAGCCTTAACCCTCAATGTGACTGTGTTTGGAGACAGGGCTTTTAGGAGGTAATTAAGGTTAAATGAGGTTGTAAGGGGGAGGTCCTAATCCTACAAGACTGGTGACCTTAGAAGTAGAGGAAGAGAGCGAGATCCCTCCCTCTCTCCAGGCACATGCACCAAGGAAGGACCACGTGAGCACATAGTGAGAAGGTGGCCATCTGCAAGCCGGGAAGAGAGCCCCTCACCAGAACCCACCGTACTGGAGCAGGCTAAGACAGAAAGGAAAATGTATTTTAGTTATTGCCGTACGTGGAAGTGTACACATATGAACTTTAAAATCTACCAGGGTGATCGAGTGAGCTGCTTCGCTCAGTCATCTAACAGTTACCCCTGCCAAATTTTATCTCAATACACTGAGATCTGAGGTAGCATCCAAACCATCTGAAAGAGGACATGCCTCTGAAATAGGCTTTTATATAGTTTATACTACAAATACTGTTCCCAACATCCATTTTTTAAAAGAAGATCACCTTCAGCTTATGAACTAATTGTAATAAACCTAGACTTGAATCCAACCCTGGATTTTTTTTTTTTTTTTTTTTTGCGGGGCACGAACCCGTGTCCCCTGCATCAGCAGGCGGACTCTCAACCACTGCGCCACCAGGGAAGCCCTTGGTTTTATTTTTTTTATGGTAGAAATAGTAGTGCATAGAATTCGGGGATAATCAAATAAAAAGTAAAGCAATTAATTCTCTTTAAGTATATTATGTGTCCATGGGGCCATTATTTATCCCTGACACATAACGGTATCCAGTGTGTTAAACCAAACTCTATTTCATATTTGCCATTATTAGAGTTTCTGTTTGAACTTATGTATATCCATTTTTAAACTGTGGTTTGAGAAATGACATACAGTTGTATTTTCCAATATAGAAAATGTTAAGTTTATGGATAATGTTGAAGAGAACTAAGAGGTAATAATAAGGAGTGTGTTATTACTCCATGTGGGCCCTTGAGTTCCAGAAATATTCAGAACATGTTAACTTAGTATTATTGAGATATTTTATTTCATGTTATAAAATGACTGCAGGGCTTCCCTGGTGGCGCAGTGGTTGAGAGTCCGCCTGCCGATGCAGGGGACATGGGTCCGTGCCCCGGTCCGGGAATATCCCACATGCCGCGGAGCGGCTAGGCCCGTGAGCCATGGCCACTGAGCCTGTGCATCCAGAGCCTGTGCTCCACAAAGGGAGAGGCCACAACAGTGAGAGGCCCGCGTACCGCAAAAAAAAAAAAAAAAAAAAAAAAGACTGCAGGATCTAAAAAAGAAAGAAGTCACGTGACTTATTTTGCATTCCCCTATCTTGAATAAATTAGGACAAATTAGGATTGATGTGGCTGAATGCTAGATGCCAATATTACCATCCTTACCTTCTACAAAGAAAGCAATGACATAGGTTTCCCTAATATTTGGTCCAATAGTTTTATAGATTGCCATTAGGATGTCCACTTTCAGTTTGGTCTGAGGAAATGGATATTTTCTGGACTTTTTCTTCTCATTAACCTTGTCCATGACATTTCTATTAAGGGTGTTCTTTAACTGGGTCCACTTGCCTGTGTTGTACCCTGAAGGGTTGGCATCAACATTAAAGGATACACACAAGATAATGTGAAGAGTTCAGTGTGCATATTTCTATGTTGCTGTAGGGTAGGAATGGAATCTAGTCATTAAACTTTAATTAGATACCATTTCACTGCAAAGTACAGTTCATTTTTAGGACTTAGATCCTGGCAAACTAGAGATATGCTGCTCAACAGAGCCCATTAAAATCCAGGGTTGGGGCTTCCCTGGTGGCGCAGTGGCTGAGAGTCCGCCTGCCGATGCAGGGGACACGAGTTCGTGCCCCGGTCCGGGAGGATCCCACATGCCGCGGAGCGGCTGGGCCCGTGAGCCATGGCCGCTGAGCCTGCGCGTCCGGAGCCTGTGCTCCGCGACGGGAGAGGCCACGGCAGTGAGAGGCCCGCGTACCGCACACACACACACCCACACAAAAAAAGGCAAATAAATTCCCACTTTCCATGGGAATATTCCCTACAAAGGCCAAGAAACTAACACCAAACATCCCCATTGGGGAAGAGAAGCAAGAGTTTGCTCTTAAATTGACTTCAGATAGAGATGCCAAAGCAAATAAATCACGGTAAGTGAAGTACTTTGAAAGGTAAATGGACTTTAAAAATTTGCGTAGGTTAAAGTTTTTAAGCGGAAGTATTCATTACTGTCAGATAAGATAAGGCCACATGTCCATCAGGATCTCTGGAGATCTCCTCCTGTATATGATTCATTATTTTCAGACCAATGCCTAGCCCGTCAGACATCCCCAACAAATGTTGCCGAATGAAAAAAATAAGCCAAAGTTCAAACATGTTATGCTTCACCTAAACCAAAATTGTATTAATTTGAGTAAGAAGTAAGTAAAGGCCCCAGAGTTCTTAGATTTCTTCAATCCTTACACATTTTTACATCAATAAGAACTCTGGAATGACACGCAAACTTGAATGTCTATTCGACCCAGCTACTCAAGCCATTAACAGAATAAAATGCAAACTTCTGTTGCCTAGGATCCCTTGCCCCTAGCCAAGTTCATCCTCAAAGACCCTGTTTCACTTTGTGCTGTGCTTGTGGAGTGACTTGGCAACCCTCAAGCCATGTAGAAAGAATTTTGAGAGGAGAATGGCACTTTTACAGGTTACGTGGTCTCCAGAGCAGCTCCATTCTTTTTTTTTTTTTTTTCCTTTACGGGAATCTTTTGTAACTGAAGTAAAAAGACTTCAGTCATGTCTCTGATGGAGAGTGAGAGGAGTCATATTTACAGGTAGGTAAGAAATAACCTATTTGTTTTTCTAAAATTCCTCTGGACATAAATCTCTGATTAGAGATTACCAATGGCTTTTTTTATAACTAGAATTTCACTGAATATTCATCAAGCCACCCAGATATTGGTCAAGAAGAAGTTGCCTAAGTGAATTTATCCATATACCTAGATTCTATCATGGGAATGGTGATACCCAAATCCCAAAGTAATGCGATAGCAAACCTTGTAAAATGAAGTAAGTGTCACATGATCAGAGGCAACCAATATAAACAGAAATAGAAGAGTGAAGCAGGTCAAACTGTCGATGGGGCGGGTGCCTCAGTCTGGGGTCCCTGCTTGAATCCAGCGTAAATTCTGGAAACAGGTTTGACTCTGCCTCAGCCTCAGGGATTGACCTGTACTGCTTTGGTCTCACAGGTCTGCTAAATAGGGCAAACTTTCCAGTATTCCCTGGGGGATATACCAGACCAGAATCATTCCACGTCCCTAGGGAAAATGACCCTGAGGAGGCCCTTTTCCCCCCAAGTTAATTTTTAGAATCCTCCAGAAAGATTCAGAAAGTACTGGACTCATCTAATACTGCTTAGACTGCTAACAGTAACTTGGCTCAGATCAGAGAAAGGTGAGATGACCGAACTGATAGCTTCTTCAGGGTTCAAACTGGTCTGGGAAATGGAGCAAGTCCAAAGTGACTGTTCTGCGTGATTGGAGATAAAATAGAGCCACTGCTACTTCGAAGAGCGCCATTACCAGCGACTGCTCTACTCATCGCTAAGAAAAAGTGCGAACTCACTGAACGCTTACCGTGAGCCAGCACCCGGTCCGGGAGGATCCCACATGCCGCGGAGCGGCTGGGCCCGTGAGCCATGGCCGCTGGGCCTGCGCGTCCGGAGCCTGTGCTCCGCGACGGGAGAGGCCACGGCAGTGAGAGGCCCGCGTACCGCACACACAGCGACGGGAGAGGCCACGGCAGTGAGAGGCCCGCGTACCGCACACACACACACCCACACAAAAAAAGGCAAATAAATTCCCACTTTCCATGGGAATATTCCCTACAAAGGCCAAGAAACTAACACCAAACATCCCCATTGGGGAAGAGAAGCAAGAGTTTGCTCTTAAATTGACTTCAGATAGAGATGCCAAAGCAAATAAATCACGGTAAGTGAAGTACTTTGAAAGGTAAATGGACTTTAAAAATTTGCGTAGGTTAAAGTTTTTAAGCGGAAGTATTCATTACTGTCAGATAAGATAAGGCCACATGTCCATCAGGATCTCTGGAGATCTCCTCCTGTATATGATTCATTATTTTCAGACCAATGCCTAGCCCGTCAGACATCCCCAACAAATGTTGCCGAATGAAAAAAATAAGCCAAAGTTCAAACATGTTATGCTTCACCTAAACCAAAATTGTATTAATTTGAGTAAGAAGTAAGTAAAGGCCCCAGAGTTCTTAGATTTCTTCAATCCTTACACATTTTTACATCAATAAGAACTCTGGAATGACACGCAAACTTGAATGTCTATTCGACCCAGCTACTCAAGCCATTAACAGAATAAAATGCAAACTTCTGTTGCCTAGGATCCCTTGCCCCTAGCCAAGTTCATCCTCAAAGACCCTGTTTCACTTTGTGCTGTGCTTGTGGAGTGACTTGGCAACCCTCAAGCCATGTAGAAAGAATTTTGAGAGGAGAATGGCACTTTTACAGGTTACGTGGTCTCCAGAGCAGCTCCATTCTTTTTTTTTTTTTTTCCTTTACGGGAATCTTTTGTAACTGAAGTAAAAAGACTTCAGTCATGTCTCTGATGGAGAGTGAGAGGAGTCATATTTACAGGTAGGTAAGAAATAACCTATTTGTTTTTCTAAAATTCCTCTGGACATAAATCTCTGATTAGAGATTACCAATGGCTTTTTTTATAACTAGAATTTCACTGAATATTCATCAAGCCACCCAGATATTGGTCAAGAAGAAGTTGCCTAAGTGAATTTATCCATATACCTAGATTCTATCATGGGAATGGTGATACCCAAATCCCAAAGTAATGCGATAGCAAACCTTGTAAAATGAAGTAAGTGTCACATGATCAGAGGCAACCAATATAAACAGAAATAGAAGAGTGAAGCAGGTCAAACTGTCGATGGGGCGGGTGCCTCAGTCTGGGGTCCCTGCTTGAATCCAGCGTAAATTCTGGAAACAGGTTTGACTCTGCCTCAGCCTCAGGGATTGACCTGTACTGCTTTGGTCTCACAGGTCTGCTAAATAGGGCAAACTTTCCAGTATTCCCTGGGGGATATACCAGACCAGAATCATTCCACGTCCCTAGGGAAAATGACCCTGAGGAGGCCCTTTTCCCCCCAAGTTAATTTTTAGAATCCTCCAGAAAGATTCAGAAAGTACTGGACTCATCTAATACTGCTTAGACTGCTAACAGTAACTTGGCTCAGATCAGAGAAAGGTGAGATGACCGAACTGATAGCTTCTTCAGGGTTCAAACTGGTCTGGGAAATGGAGCAAGTCCAAAGTGACTGTTCTGCGTGATTGGAGATAAAATAGAGCCACTGCTACTTCGAAGAGCGCCATTACCAGCGACTGCTCTACTCATCGCTAAGAAAAAGTGCGAACTCACTGAACGCTTACCGTGAGCCAGCACTGTTCTAAGTATTAGAACATGTATTCATTTACTTATTCCGCAGGACAACCCTAAGAGAGAGGAATTATTATTACCATTCTGATTTCACCAACGAAGGCATAGAAGCCTAGAGAAGTTAAGTAACTTGCCCCAAGTTATTCAGTGAATAATGGCCGGGAGGGAGCTCAACACCAGGTGCAGTGTTTCCGCTTCTGTACTTCACCACCCGGCCTCCCTGCCTTTTCCCTTCCTTGGAAGCTTGGAAGAGCGCCCCAGGACCAACCACAGACAGCCTGAGGAGAACAGCAAGCACGGAGTCTGTGGGAGATGGCGACAAGTTGCCTGCAGCTCCGGCCCAGCTGGGATGAGATTTTCCTTGCCCAGCTCCTCAGGACCCCTCCTCTCTTGTCTCAGGCCATACCCACTAACTGCTCTGCTCTGCATATGCTCTCTGTTGAAAGACGAGATTACAGATATCATCAATACGGATGTCACTACAAGAAAACTTCGAGTGGATCCCAGATTATAACCGAGAAAACTGGAACAAACAGAGAACTGGCTGCAGATAATGCTCTTTGCACCATATCCAGGGAGCTTCCAAGGGCAATTAGGAGCATGGGATGCTCCTACAAGGGGCTCATGAAATTTCAGAGTTGCAAGGTTTGTACGTTCCTGTCTTAAACATTAAGACAAATTTTCCCCACCTAATTTGCTTTTTTCGTACTGGACTTTTTAAAGTCGAAATAAAGAAAGGTTAGAAAACACATTTGTAAATGATATTCAAAACCACTGAATGAGAAGTTTTGTTCCTTTCTTCTTTGAATTCACCTAGCCTTGAAGAACAGACATTTTTTTCCCTCTGAGTATGTTGTCATTGAAGTGACTAAAATACCCAGTATATCTTCATGAAAAGCTATTTTTAAAATCACTTGATTTAGAAAACTCCAATCATGATAATTTCGTGGGAATTCTCAGTACACAAATTAAAAGTTTTAAATTACTCTGCAAGAATTTGGAGTTCGAATAATCTTAAATAGAAAATACCTGCATCAATGCATACTTAATCAGGTGTTTTTAACATCCGTCCCTGATCCAAAATTATTTTGAGGGTTGTTTTATAAGGTACAGTTCTTGTGGTCAGTAATAGCAGTAATGACGCAGTGTGAGACTGGGAGCCAGAAGTGTCGATTCTGGTCTCGCCTGACTCCACCACTTTTCACCTCTGGGCTTTGAGAATGCCATTTAACTTCTCTTAGCCCGCTTCCTCGTGTCCTCAGATGAATAACAGTTCCCACCTCAAAGTGTTGTTTCAGGGACCAAATGAAATAATGCACGTGAAAGAGATTTTAGTAAGCCCGAGGCACTATAATAATAAAATTACAAACTAAATGTGGGAGCGGTATGGCCCAATGAGGAAAACGCAGATGTAGTCTGGTGCTAAAAGGAATCAACTTGGTTGATTTGCCAACTTTGGAAACTCATGACCTTCAGTGGGTTTGCCCTTGGTTCTCTCATTTGAGAAATGGAAGGATAATAACTATCCCATAAGGCTGATGTGGGGATTAGAAATAATACGTGTAAGGCCTCTAGGGGGACAGGCCCACAGTAGATGCTCAATAAATGGCACCCATTTCATGTCAGAGAATCCGTTTAATTAAACCAAGTATGCTGTGTCCAAACACTCACTCACAACAGCTGAGTGGTGTTCTGCTTCGAACAGTACATCCATTAGCAGAGTCCCAAATAAGACTCCTGCCACGGCCAGCACCCTGGGTTTATCCCACTTTAGATTCCAGTGGATTAAGGCTGTGCTTGCTGTATTCACACATCCTGCCTTCAACCACTGGTTTATAAACTTACTACCGGAACCTCAGATTTAAAAAATAAGATCAATTCTACCCAATGTGGCCACTCCAACTACAGGATTTTTCCTAACTTGCTTTTACAGGATGAACGTATTCACTTTTTTGCTACTTCTGTAGGGACGAGGGTGGGGTCCGCGGGAGAGGAGAAAGAAAAAGCCGAAGTGAATCTGCTGTTGTTATCGAGGCTATTCAATGTGACCAAAGTAAGCAGCCTGTGCCTCCCTCCCCAGCTCCAGCGCGTGAGGGTCAGGCCTGTCGGAGGCGGAGGCGTCCGGCGCCACAAGCAGGACAAGGGCACGAGCCCCGCCGCGCCCGGCCCGAGCAGACCCGGGGCGGCGGGCATCGGTCACCAAGCAGAGGGCGAGTTAGAGGCGTGGAGCCGGGGAAGGGCGCATGCAGGTGGGTTAGTGGTAACTCGACCATGCGGCGTGGCATTCCTGTCTGGCAAACGCGCTCAGGCAAAACAGACTCGATGCTTACAATGATCCCAGCCCAAAATGGAGTGTCTCTGACTAGCAGGGAGGAGCTGATGCCGGCCATGAGAAAGCCCACCACGGTCACGGCGACGCCCAGCGCCAGCTGCAGCAGCGCGAGCAGCAGGGGGAACCGGCAGCCGCAGCACGTCCGGGCCTCCTCCTCCCCGCACTCCTTGGGGGCCCCCGCGCCCCTCTTCGGCCCCATGTCCTCGGGCCCCGCGGCGTCGGCGGCCGGCGGTCCCCCTTGGCTCTGCGCGCCGCGGCCCGGCCGCTCCCTGCCCATGGCGGCTGCGGGGGCGACAGCGAGGGCGGCGCGGGGCGGGCCGCGCTGGCCCTGCTCGGCGAGTTACGGAGGCTGAACAAATATGGCAAACATTTGGAGCGACTCGCCGAGCCTCCGAAGGCCACGCGGAGCCCGCGGCGGCGGGGGAGTCGAGGGGGGGTCGCCAACTGCCAACTCGCCGGGCGGGACACAGCGCCCGCCGGCTCGGGCAGGATGGCCCCGCGCCTCCTAAACCCCAGCGCACTTTAGACAGGCTGCGTGTGCGCGCGCGTGTGTGTACGTGTGCGCGCACGTCTGTGTACGCGGCCGTGTGTGTGTGTGTGTGTGTGTGTGTGTGTGTGTGTGTGTGTGTGTGCGCGCGCGCGTGTGTGTGTCTCCCACTCCAAACCCCAGGATTTTTTCGGTTTTGTTTTTGTTTTCTGAGAGGTGCAGTGCAAGGTGATGAATGTTTAAATCATTTAAATTTAATTAGTAGAAAATTTAATCCGAAAGAGGCGTTGCTAGGCTCCAAGCTGTGAAGTTCCAGAAGTTAAATTGTTCTTTATTTTCCAAAAAAGGCATGGGCTCTTTCTTTTTAAATTCTGCAATCCTGCTGACAAATCAAGGTATTTTTCCCATTGAGGTATTTGCTTTTGAAATTACTATTTATACAGATGCTGGGCTAATTGGGAACTCTCTCACATGTATATATATATTTTAACATCTTTATTGGAGTATAACTGCTTTACAATGGTGTGTTAGTTTCTGCTGTATAACAAAGTGAATCAGTTATACGTATACATATATCCCCATATCCCCTCCCTCTTGCGTCTCCCTCCCACCCTCCCTATCCCACCCGCCTAGGTGGTCACAAAGCACCGAGCTGATCTCCCTGTGAGATGCAGCTGCTTCCCACAAGAATCTGTTTTACATTTGGTAGCGTATATATGTCGATGCTACTCTCTCACTTCGTCCCAGCTTACCCTTTCCCCTCCCCATGTCCTCAAGTCCATTCTCTAAGTCTGTGTCTTTATTCCTGTCCTGCCCCTAGGTTCATCAGAACCTTTTTTTTTTTAAGATTCCATATATATGTTAGCATACGGTATTTGTTTTTCTCTTTCTGACTTACTTCACTCTGTATGACAGATTCTAGGTCCATCTACCTCACTACAGATAACTCAATTTCGTTTTTTTATGGCTGAGTAATATTCCATTGTGTATATGTGCCACATCTTCTTTATCCATTCATCTGTCAATGGACCCTATTTGTTTTTAAAAGCTCTTTTAATCGTTTATATAAAGTCCCTAGCCAGTCTTCACTAATCTCCACAACAGTGCCTACGGGGATTATTACACGCTCTGGATGTGGAGGATTTAACTCAGTCCACGTCTGAGATGTTTTTTATGCACCTACGGTGTGCTAGAAAATAAGGATGCTCAAGGTAGATTTGGTCCCTGCCAAAAGTCACCAAACAAATCCATAAAACCAATTATTCCTATTCCCACATACCTCTCCTCAGTAGCACTTAGAGCAAATTTCAGTGAAAGCACTCAGAAATTATCCCATCACTTTAGAGTATTTATATCTACTTTGGTATGGTCATTTTAGCATTCAGAAAGCTTTATTTTAAAAAAAATGATGTTGCCAAGATGCTAGGATAAAGCCTACTCCTAGATTGTTTGCTATCAGCTAATTTAACGAAAATCTAACTCCCTGCTTTGTCTCCAAAGACTTAGAAACTAATCATCCTCAGCTCTCCTTGGGTACCTTTGAAGGTATAAAATATATTCTTATTTTATGAACTTCAGTGTTTTCCTTATACCTTCCTTCTGGATCAGTGAGAAACATATGGTCCATGGAACAAATGCAGTAGCTTGAAAAGCAGAAACCAAACTGCACATCCCAGTGCTCCCCCTAGAAGCAGTAGAAACAGCGCTCACTCTCACAAGTGGAGCAGAGGGGCTGAGGAAAGGTCATTGTCAGCTTTGGGGCCATTACACCATCAGGATTTCTAGTGAGAACAGACAAATAACAGCTGGTGTTACATCAAGGTACCCATGTGACTTGTGCCTGATTGAGAACAACCCAAATAACAAAAGAGAACAATACTTGGTTTTTCTACATAAACCAAGAAAACATTTTTAGGAAGCTGAGTACATGGAAGTAATTATTTGTTCTTACAAATAATATAGCTACCAGTTACTGAGTATCTATCTATTCTGTAACAAGCACATGCTAGGTACTTTACATTCTTGACAGTGACTCGTTGTAATCATAGTTTCTTCTTTTAAAGATGAAAAAAATGGAGTAGCAGAATCATTAAGTAGCCAGATTATTGGGCCACTCACCTAGTTAGGGAAGAGTGAGGGGAACCAAATGTAAACTCTGTGGATTACCTGTTTTGTTAATTACTTCTTGTAGGCAAATAAGTGGATGGACTGATTTAAATCATTTGTGATTTTAAACAATTTAATGATTATACGTAGTACTTCATCTATCACAGAGTTAGCTATTAGCCTTGAATCTAAGAGTATTTGAGTACTTTACAAAAATATCTTGATCCACCACCATAATGTATGTGATAGTTGACTGAGACTGTTATTTCTGTTAATAATTTATGGCTAGATACAAGCTCTATTTGCTGACCATACTGCTGGGCTGTCAGTTAAGAATAAAATATTCTTAGGCTTTCCCTCAATATCTTAAATTAGATGTTAAGTTAGAATAGGTAAACAAAATAACAGGGTAATTCCTGTAGGTTTGTCTTCTAAGTTTCAGAACTAGTGTGGCTTACAGTTGCACATAAATTCTTATAATGAAGGCGTACTTTTAACTGCCTATGTGAGACAAGTTACAAATGAAACCAGTAGCAGTGAACAACAGTCCAGATAAATTGTAATTCTTCTAGTCTGATTACAATTTTCAGCTTCCAGCAAAGGAAGCCAGTAGTAGTATGGGGAACCTTACACCTGCTCAGATTCTCAACCACATGCGTGAATCTGTGTCCGAGGGGGCCTGGTCTTTGGCAGTACCACAAGGTGATAGGGATGAGGATGGTATTTTCTTTTTTTTTCTTTTTTTTTTTTTTTTTGCGGTACGCGGGCCTCTCACTGTTGTGGCCTCTCCCGTTGCAGAGCACAGGCTCCGGACGCGCATGCTCAGCGGCCATGGCTCACGGGCCCAGCCGCTCCG
>NC_041219.1:73397419-73412039 GCF_002837175.3 Physeter macrocephalus | reverse complement strand
CCCGTGTCCCCCGCATCGGCAGGCGGACTCCCAACCACTGCGCCACCAGGGAAGCCCGAGGATGGTATTTTCACTTACTTAATGTGAGGAACTGGAAACAAAGAAGAGGATGACAAAAGTTGTCAGAAGGTTAGTGATGAAGAGTTATCAAGGCTAAAATGGTATCAAAGGGTCTTTAAGGACAATAGCAAAAAAGGTCTTCCTTTAATATGTTCTTTCCACAGGAAAAACCACCATTTCCAGCTCATCACATAGTTTAACAGAAATGAACAGGATTTTTTTAGTATTCATAAGTTATAATGTCTCTGTTTTATAGGTTAAGCAATAACCTCTTCAGATATTTATATTACCTGGAAAAAAGACAAAGTAGAAACAAAGTGTTTTCAGATACTCTACTGGCTGCTCCCATAACTCAAAACTGACAGAGATGGTAACTTAGAAATTACAGGAGAGTAGTTAATATAAGGTTTGAGATTATTTTGATCCTGTGAGGAAAATAACAAAAATAAGCTTAGTGTTTCTGTGTTTGCTGCATTTCCAATTCAACATTATTTGGACATATTTATGCTTCAGAAATTCAGAACTGGGGGAAAAAATGTGTCATTAACAAGATGTCCTTAGGAAATACGACTAGAAATAATCTCTAAACCAACATATTTCCGAACACATGATCTTAGATTCACCAAGAACAAAAAAGATTTCATAGGAAAAATTATTACAGTTTCAAGGTCTGTCTCAAGTCTCTTAAATTTGTAATGACATATATTTTAAATGTTCAATTAGATTTGATTTAAGGAAGTATCAAATATTCTACAGAGAACAATTGAGAACTCATTTATGATATGCAGCACCATTGGTCTCCATATCTAAAATAACTCCAGGGATATTGCTGACATGCGTGTGTGTACACAAATAAAAGAAAATCTAATTTTTTTTGTATTTTCTTTATTTATATATCATTAATTCATATTTCTTTTGAATAATATCATATTATAATATATATATAATATCATATTATTAAATAATATCATATTTCTTTTGGCTCAAGTTTTTCTCCAAAGAATTGACCTATTTATGATCTTTGTATGGCGGTTTGTCTTTTCAAGTTAAATGTCATATGTGCAGTGTACTCTATGGTTCACATAGGGCTTATAACTTTCTCATTCTATAGAGTGTCTGTAGCAATGCTAACTATGAATCCTTTCCTAATGCATTCCACCTATTTATATGATGTTATTTATAATATCAAATTTTTCTACATGCAATTTATACATGTATTTTTGTCTATATAATTTCGATGTGTGCACTGCATATGATAAGGTAGGAATAACTACACTTATTATAATTAAGAAATATAGGGAGAAGAATGGATAAAAAATTGTGGTATATTCATACAGTGAATACTACTTGCTAATAAGAAGGAATGAACCATTGATACAGTCAATGACTTGAATGAGTGAAAGAAATTAGACACAAAAAATAAATACTGCATAATTCCATTTATGTAAAAATAAAAATAAAAAGGTAAAAATCTATGATAACTGAATTTAAAAAGTGGTTGTAGAGTTGGGATAAGAGAACTGACCAGAAAGGAGCAGGACGGGATTCTCTGGGGTGATGGAAGTCTTATATATCTTGGTTTGGGTGGTGGTTACGTGGTATAAACCACTGTGAAAAACTCATTGAACAACACTTAAGATCTGTGCCTATTATTGTATGTAACGATGTCTCAATTTTTGAAATGTAATAAGAGGAGAAATACAGGACATCATACCATAGAAGAAGTAAAGTTTCTTTTTTTTAATCTAAATTATCTTACTAAACTCTCTTCATTTCTCTCCTGCCATTCTGATTCCTCTGTAGTAATTATCTATTGCTGCATAATAAATCACCCAAAGCTTAGTGGTTTGGAATAACAGTAGTTCTTTATTATTTCATAATTTCTGTGGGTCAAATATTCAAATAGGGTATAGCAGGGATCATTTGTTTCTTCACATTTTCTGGGGTCTCAGCTGGAAGACTTAAAGACTGGGGCCTGGAACCATCTGAAGTTTTGACTGAGGCAGAAAGATTTGCTTTCAAGGTGGCTCACTCATCTGGCTGGTAGGCTGGCTCCCTTCCATGTGGCCCCTCCATGCATTGGCCTCTCCACGGGGTTGTTTGAGTGTTCTCACAACATGGTGGCTGACTTCAACAAGAACAAGAGATTCAGAGACTGAGAGAACAAGACAGAAGCTATCCTTTTAATGACGCAGCCTCAGAAGTCACTTAGCAACGCTTGAGCCACACTCTATTCTTTAGAAGCGAGTCACTAAATCCAGCCCACATTCAAGGGGAAAAGAATTAAGATCCGTGTATTGAAAGAAAGAGTATTAAAGAATCAAAGAGTATCGAAAGCATATTTTTAAACCACCACATTTAGGTATTACCACATTGAGATATGACTGATATACAAAAAATTGCACAAATTTAATGTATATATCTTGATGAACTGGATTTTTTATTGCATAGGGAAAGGGCATGTACGCTACACATTCCATGGCTTCGTCAAAGACTCCAAAATCTAAGGAATCCAGACTTCTTTCCTTAGCTCTAGATCTGCAAATGTAACTACCTCCTTACAACTCCATTTGAAGATCCCAAATGTACCTCAAATTCACCCTATCCTTGAACTCCACAGAGAAATCAAGTAAGATAAACACGAAGTGTACATAGACTTTAGTGGCAAGGTGGTCATTGGTTGCCCTTGCCAAGAGCAATCCATATAGACTTTCAAGATTCCAGTGAATTTAAGAGTGAGTGGGAGGTGATGAAGGGGGGAGAAAATTATCTATGGAAAAGCTTAGCTGTGAAGGGAAAGAAAGAGGAAAATCTATAGCTAAAGGGATAATATAAAGTTGAGGAAAAGTGTGCCTCTCTTTTTTTGGACAATTGATCAGATAAATTCCTTGAGGTGGGAGAATTAGTCAGAAGGAAAGTCGCTTCACAGGCTGAGATAGAAGGAAAGAATGTAAGATTAGATAAAACACAGTTAGGTTTGCAGGTGTGTGAGGAAGGCAGTTGAGGGAATTCATATCTTCTCGCCTCCTCTAGGATGTATACCCAACAAATATAGTACCAACATTCTCCTAAATGATGCAGATTTTAGCTACAGAGCCAGTCTACTTCCATAGCGTATCCCACAGCACATTTTATTGCTATAGCTCATAAGTATAGATTTAATGAAACTATATCATTTTCTGAAAAATTTCTCTAAAATAAACAAAAACATGATTTTCTGTAAATTACAATAATAATGATGTCTGGAATGTGTATTTGTATATATATGTGTATATATATATATATATATATATATATATATATATACACACACACACATACATACATATATTTTATAGGTTACAAAGTACTCAAATTATTACTCTCTAAATCTAACCAAAACCCTATGAAGTCAAAATTTCTTCAGTGGTTAAGTGACTTGCTCAAGGCTACATTTTTTAAATCATTTTTAAAAATTGAAGTATAGTTAATTTACAATGTTGTTAGTTTCAGGTATACAACAAAGTGATTCTGTTTTATATATATGTATATATATGTGTGTATATATATATATATATATATATATTCTTCAGATTCTTTTCCATTAACGGTTATTACAGAATATTGACTATAATTCCCTGTGCTATACAGTAGGTCCTTGTTGTTTATCTGTTTTATATTCAATAGTATGTATATGTTCATCTCAAACTCCTAATTTATCTCCCCCTACCCCCACTATCCCTTTTGAAGGCTACAACACCTAAGCTCTAAGTTCTCTGCTTTTGCCATTTATATTTTAGCTGAATGACTTGGATTTTTTATCTTTATTGTGATATGATTGGTACACCACACAAAAATTGCGCAAATTTACTGTGTATATCTTGAGGAGTTGTATTTTTATTGCATAGAGACATGGCATTAATACATCGCAGGCATAAGCAGTCATGCGTGGTAAGGGCAAATGTGTGCTAATATACACGTTAAACGTGTTAACATATGTGTTATACATGCATGTTTAGGGCTATGCTCTCAATTCCGATGTGTGGGTTTTCTCCCCACACCACCAAGCCGTTCTCCAACACCAGCTGAATGTCCTACAATTCAACTCAATTCTGACACTATCTAGCCAGAGACAGCATCAGATTCTAGGTGTTGAGGGCTTGGTGCCACAAGACTGGCCCTACTTCAGATATAAATCGCGAGTCCAGATGGTTATCTGTGCTCCTGACCCACGGGTTATAAATCAGAGGTTTCTGCAACCCTTTCCTTGGGCTTGATTAACTTAGGACTCAGGAAACTATTTTACTCACTAAATTGCCTGTTTATTACAAAGGATGTTAACAGATACGAATCAACAGCCAGAGAAAGAGATACATAGGGCAAGGTCCCAAACAAAGGCGCTTCTGTCCTCATGGAGCTTGGGGCTGTGCACGGTGGCATGTGGAAGTGTTCTGGTTCACCAACCTGGAAGCTCTCCGAATTCAGTTGTTTTTGGTTTTTATGGAGGCTTCATTACATAGGCATGATGGATTAAATCAATGACCATTGGTGATTGGTTCAGCCTGGGGTGGAGGCTCTTTCCTCCCTGGCGGTCTGGAGGGTGGGACTGAGAATTCCAACCCTCTTATCACGCGGTTGGTTCTCCTGGCGGCCAGCCCACATCCTTAGGTGTGTTCCAAAAGTCATCTCATTAGCATAACAGAAGACACCTTTGTCACTTTCCTCACTTAGGAAATTCCAAGGATTTTAGAAGGTCTGTGCCAGAAATGGGGACAGAGACCAATTATATGTCTTTTGTTATAAATCACAATATCACAAGGGCATAAGTGCTTTGTGCATAGATATCCCTGCCAGGTCCCAGGGTAGTGAGAACAGATGCTGTGTAGAATCTGGACCATAAGCACCGTGAGGACAGACATCTTGCTTTTCTTAATCATCATTGTTTCCACAGTACCCAGCACAGTGCAAAGAACATTGCATGGCTTTAATAAATATTAATAGATCCTAAATAGTCATACAGTTTACACACAAGATTCATCGGGATTCAGATATTTCTGATATAAACAATATATCTTTAAAATCCTTGAATGCATATTTTGTTCGTCCATTTTTCTTTTTCTTTTAAGAGTTGTCTTTAGGAATAACTCAACCGAGACACTTTGGATGAATTATAATCAGGTTTTCTAAATAATAACATTGAAAATACCATAAAGTCATTTTAAATATCCTATGTGTTATAAGCAAACTATACGATTTTCAATTTGACCACTACTCTTCCTCTTTAGAGTGAGTCACTGTCTGACTCCAAGCCAGACTGACATCCTCTTTCATTTTCATAATACGCAGGTTTCCATAGACTTACAACTCCCTGCATTTGGTTCCATATCCAGTCATCACCTCCTTTAAAGACATCTTTGGCCCTAAGACAAATCTTTATAGGCTGTGTTCTTTTCCTCCTACCATTTTTCTATAAATTCTCTCTCATTTTTAGTGCATCAGTGAGTGCAAACATCGAACCGCCTGAGTTCCAATCCCGGCTCCAGTTCTTACCAGCTGTATGATGTGGACATGTTCCCTCACCTCTCTAAGCCTTGATTTCCTATCTGTGAAATGTGAATATTAAAAGTACTTATCTCAAAAAGGTCTCTATGAAGTATAAATACAATAGTTCATGAAAACATGGAGAACATTTCCTAGCATGGATAAGTAATCGGTAACTGTTAAGCTATTATCCTAGCTTATCATTCTTGGCCTACACAAGGGGCTCAACCAGTATTTGCTGAATGGTTAAATAAATAAACAAGTCAACAGATATTCCTTTTGTTTAATTACTTCTATCCTGAAGGTACTTCAGGATAAACTGAAGGTACCCTGACCAATGCTCCCGCCCAGGTGAATCTCAGCACTGCCATGAGCACCCTTGTCTCTGCAACAATAGACTTGCTGTTGTCTAAGAAAACCATATAGGAGTGACAAGTGAGTGGTGAGCGGTTTTTGGTTTTTTTTCTGTCAAATTGTATCAGAAGATATGAAGCCATTGTAGGGCAGGGTAGATATTTTATAAAGTTTCTATTTACAATACTTTTGCAATGTGGCATATAAGGAAATGCCAAGTGCTATTTTATTTTATTATTATTATTATTTTTTTTTGCGGTATGCGGGCCTCTCACCGCTGTGGCCTCTCCCGTTGCGGAGCACAGGCTCCGGACGCGCAGGCTCAGCGGCCACGGCTCACGGGCGCAGCCGCTCCGCGGCATGTGGGATCTTCCCGGACCGGGGCGCGAACCCGTGTCCCCTGCATTGGCAGGCGGACTCTCAACCATTGCGCCACCAGGGAAGCCCCGACCAAGTGCTATTTTATAATCCACACCACTTTCAGCTTAGGTGTATTTGTATGAGCATTATGCTCAACTAGCTAATTATACCTGGAATTTTTGTTGCTCTTTTATTAGCCTAAATCATAAAATTAAGTAGTAGGTTAGCAGATTCTTGTATGTTCTGCTTTTTAAGCCAGGGATGCAGGTCAGAATCACCTGTAGAGTATTTGATACATGTTTTTGTTGTTAATGCCTGACTTAGTTATATTTTAGGTGGAGTCTAGACAGTTAGTGCGTCTGGGATGTACCCCTGTGATTAAGTCCCACTCTGAAAACCTGCCCAGGACACACTCCAAGCTAAGCTCAACACTCTTGCCATCCCCTAAGGCAGTAAGAAACATTCCTTTGTCAAAGACTGACTGTAACTTTATCATTTTATTTCTTCTTGGTACCTTTTTCTCAGGAGTGAGTGCCTGTACAGCATTCTTTCTTGAGTTCATTCAATAAACATTTAATGAGTGCCTAAGATGGCCAAGTAAGGCAGCAGGCACCGATGGTAAAAAGGCAGCAGGTTCCTGCTCTCAAGGAGCCCACATTCAACTGGAGGGAGACAGACGCATAAACAGGGAAGTGTAATAAAGTGTTACGTGTGCGAGGACAGAATTGTGTGTGAGGTACAGCAAGGCATGAAGGCGCCGTGACTCTACTAGAGTGTGTCACAATCAGTGTCATATGCCTGCATTCCTGGGAAACATGTGGCATAGCAGAGTAATTATTCATGCCTTGTGGATTTTTATCTATGGGGTGACTCTGGAGTGTGTCGGCTTGGACCTACTGGTTCAGACTTACAGCACCATGTCACCTAGCCAACAGCTCCTTCCCTGTGCCTAGTCCTTGGAGACAAACCTTCGTAGTTTCACTTTTTTGCTCCTCCACCTCAGGGTAGTAAAGATATAATCAGACCAGGACAAGGCGAGAGGAGCTGACTCTCAACACCCAACCATATATTGCTGGCCCCTAGGAGGATAGCCCTCTCTCAACTCCCCTGAATACTGAAGAACCAAGGTCTTGCTGGAGTTCATGAACCCCATGCCTGTCAGTCATCTTCAACGTTCTTCAACATCTATTTTTTACTTAGTCATATTTTTTATCCCTAAGCAATCTGTAATAAACATGTAGTACACCATGCAGATTTTGGGAAAGGGCTTTTTTTCATTGTCATGCATTATTTTTTGTTCTGTTCCTAAAAGCCTAAACAATCCATATTTTAAATAAAAAATAATTTAATTTTCTTGTGCATCGTGTTTAGAGAGAGTAGGGGAAGCATGTGAAATGCTTATTGAAGGAAGTTGCTTGAGGTTTAATAAGAATGAAACTAGCACCTAGAAAAAACTCATCAAGATGCTAAAAGCAGATGCTTGGGGGCAGTGGAACATGGATAATGTTTTCCTCTTCTTCCTATTTTTCTGTTGTCCTCTAACGGGCACATTACTTTATGATGTAACCAAAACAAAACACAAAACAAAACAAAACAAACACCCCCCCCCCAAAACCCTTAGTTTTCAAAAGAAACTCACTTCAGTAGAGATTGGGTCTTAGATTTATTTTAGAGTCACCTAAACAATGGAGAATTAGGTACATAATGGATGCTTAATTAAAAAGATATTACACTTGGTAGATTGAGAAATTCTCTCTGGATTGAATCTTCATATATTAATTGAATTTAGTTTCAATAATGAGATGCTGCTAAGGTAATATTTTTAAAAGAAAGTTTGTGAAAAGAAGAGATAAGTATAATATACTAAGGTAAAGGCAAAAATTTTTGAAAGTATGAGGGATTATAATAAGCCAGTGGTTCTTATCCCTGACTGTGTATTAGAGTCACCCATGATACTCTTTAAATGTCTGTGACCTAGACTTTCCTCTAGAAATTCTAATTCAGGAAGTGGGTTGACATACAGCATCTGCACTTTTCAAAGGCTCCATAGATAATCTTGATGCAGAGGTAGGATTGTAAGCCATTATTCCAAATGAAATGAACCAATCAATCTGGGTACCAACTAATGCATCTGAAATGACCTGGGTCCTTCAACTTTGTCAATTAAAAGAAGTTAAACTTTTACTTAGTAAAGCTATAGTTGCTCAAACACTTGGCATTTTTCTTTGGGAAATTTCATCAAAGATGATTTAAGAGCCGCCCAAGATAATCATCCTTATTACTTAATGCTTGTGTAAACCTGGTCTGCTAATTTTATTTTATTAAAGATTGATTACCAACTTGGGACAGAAATGTAAAGGCAGAGGTAATCACCTTATCCCTCCATTCCCATTATCTGCTCTCCCCAGTGACTGCTTGATTAGCGTCTGATGAATGAATGAATGAATGGTTCTTCTTCCTCATTTTCACAGATGAGCCTCCGAGCAGTCAGTGCTAGAGTCCTCCCATGCTGCCACAGGCTTTACTCACTCCAAACAACTGCTGGTTGTCCCAAAAGTTAAATCCATCCTTCAAGAATGCTATTAGCTTCCCTAGAGAGCATTACAAATAATGTACCACGATTCTATAAACATAATTGACAAAAATACTTAAAGCAACAGTAACACCGTGTGAGTGGAATGCCTTCCAAAGTGACTGCTTCGAAAGAGACACGATTTCTACATATAAGTTCTGGTTCTTAAAACTCAGTCTTTGATTTCTAAGTTGCACAATGTACCCTCCACTTATATATTGTGCCAATGAGGGGCATCAATGTGCCAGGTTTAGTTATTAGTTTCCTTCAGGCCAGTATCTCACTGGAAAAATTTGGCTCAGATCACCTTACCAAAAAAAAAAAAGCTAAACTTTGATCTGTAATTAATTGGTGCCTTTGTTTTCACAGCTGTACATTTTTAGATAAGACTGCCAGATTGCCTACCTAATTGGCTTGTGTAAACTGTCCTGTAGAACCAAGAGAAACTGTAGGGGTTTTTTTTTAATGAATTTTCACCACACCCCTTTTTTAAGCCACCATTGGGGAAAAAAATTATAACAATAAGACAGGACAAGAGGGCTACCATTGTTGACCATTCTCCCTCCAACAGTAAGAATGTTGGAGTAGGACTTCGGTCTTAAATAATAACTTTTGTTTTACAACATAATTTTTGCTGCTATCATGTCTTCAAATAGAAGGTAACACAAAATTCGGATAAACAAAGAAGTGGATAAAATTAAAGTTGCCCCAACTATAATGAGAACAGCTTCTTTGGATAAAAAGGGGGGGGGAAATGAGTATTAAAGTCTAGGAAAGGAAAAAGATTTTCACAAAGATCACGGTTTTTTACTGATATGACCAAAGAAAGAAAATA
Organism: Physeter macrocephalus; assembly: GCF_002837175.3. Classification (NCBI taxonomy): domain Eukaryota; kingdom Metazoa; phylum Chordata; class Mammalia; order Artiodactyla; family Physeteridae; genus Physeter; species Physeter macrocephalus. The sequence goes on along the minus strand of NC_041219.1, from coordinate 73,402,338 downwards.
GATCCTCATTAAGCAAAAGTAAAACTTGCATGAGATTCTGTGCAGTGTAAGAGAATCATTCTGGTTTTTGTTAAGCCTGCTTCTTGTCTTCGAACAGTATCTTCCCTGGAGCACAGCCAAACCAGCAAGGATTATGGTGGGTACATCCGTGCGGACATCTGAAAGGACTGGCAGACAATAGGGACCGTTTGCCCCTTGGAAATGTTTAATCCTTCCTTCGAAACCTATAAATTCTGCTGCATATCCCTCCATTTTTATTCTTACCATCAGGATGCTCTATGTGTGCAAACAGTCCTTGATAGATGTTTAGCTTAGAGCTGAACTCAACATTTGAGTCCCTTACTTGTATGAGATGCTATACGATTCAGGAGAAAATGAAAAGACAAAAAAAAATCTAATTTCCTCTCCATTCCTCTCAAAAGATGTCAAACACCTTTCAAGTTTTCTTGTATCTTAAGGTAGTGTTTCTTTCACCCCAGAGTATCTCTCTGGACTAAAACTGTTTAGTTATTAAACCGTGAACTTTAAAGTTAAATTTTAGATCCGGGAAAAGTACGCTGTGTACCCAGAACATCCAGGGGACGGTTAAATGGGAGGAATCGCGTTTCTTAAGTTTAGAGGGGCCGTTTACATTTTGTAGCATGCGATTGCGTATGTCATGTCGTATGACGGTGGGGCTATCTGAGGTGGCGTGGAGGTGAAGTAGAAAGTCCCTTCCCTTGTTGTTGACTCTGACGAGGTTCTGCAGGCACCCTAGTGTCCAAAGGCGTCAGGACACTTGGTTCATTGTGTCAAGAAAAGAAACCTCACCGCTCTGTGCTCGTGTGAATGGATATTCAGCACCTCCAACTCAGATTCACGGCTAATGATCTAGATTCTGAATTTTCAAGGGCCAATTGTGTGGCCTCCTTCTTGCATGCAGCCTTTCTGTTTCAGTAGTTTCATTATTCGTTCACACCTCCAGGAGAAGAAGTGGAGAAAGAAGATGAAACATAATTTCATCAACTTGTTTCAACTCCATCCTCATTGCCAAACTTCTCTGGTTCCAGGAGGGCTTGTGGGAGAGCACAGAACAGTTGGCGGGGGGGGGGGGGGGGGGTGGCAATCGTTTGCTGTGCCAACAAAAAATGTAACACAGGGCACACTTCCTCACATCAGGACCAACTGAGTCCTCTTCCAACAGAAAGACAGCATCCGAAGTTAATATTTGACTATGGCACTGAAAGGGAAAAAAAAAAAAAAAAAAAAAAAAAAGCCTGGCTACACCCAGGATCCAACCATCTGAAGGTTTCAATTACCCAAGTGCTGACCTGAGCAGAGAGACTGCAGCACCGTGTGTGTCTGTGTGTGTGTGCGTGACACATACAGAGTGTACACAGCTGAAAACGGATTGGCTCTGTTGCCTCCTTCCACGGGTAGCCTTAAACTAAGAGGCATGAGATTTAGTTTGTTGGTTCTTGGTGACTTTCATATAGTTTGCTGGCACCATTTTGTAAGGCCTCTTAGGAGGCGTTTGGAACTAAGGCCATACACAGGACAGCCAGAGTTTCTGATGCCATTACGGGTACAGTCATGAGAAACTGAAAAGACGCCCATGCAGAGCTTTTGTTTATTGGTGATGGTTTGAGGAATACAGAGCCCACAAGCAAAATTGTGAAGTCGAGGGGACTTCTCTTGACACAGGCCTGCCTCTCTTTTGAATCCTCCTGTGTCCTGATGGTACCACCCCTCATCCCCACCCCCTGTCATAGCGCCTGGCTCCTGTCCCCAGCAACACAGGGGAGGACGATCCATCAGTAAGAGTGAGATCCAGTCCATAAGTGACAAGCTTAATCTCGTCCACCCCTTCGCATTACCCTCGGTATAAAAGTGCAGACCTCTTAGCCTGACTCCCTTGCTGCCCGCTCTACCCTCACCTTCTCTTCTCTGTCTCATCTCCAGCCACACGAGGGTCCTGTCCTTCCACAAGCTCTGCTCCCTTCTTGCTGCTGGGCCTTTGAACACTCTGTTCTCCATGCCGGGAGCATTCTCCTCCCCTCTCCCCCAGCCATCTGCCAGGAAGCCGGCCTTGACCCTGCAGCCTTGGTCAGCTCTGCCCCTCAAGCCCTTTCCTAGATTACCCCTGCTTCTCCTTTGAAAGTCCCCATGTCAGGGTTGGTCTTTCATGTCATGTTGTGTTCCCTCCTCAGCTGTCAGCCTGTGAGTGTCTGAGCTCTTACGTGTGTACTGCTGCAGTCCCAGCACAGAGCGTGGCCCACAGCAAGTGCCAAATAAATATCTGCCATGCTCTTAACTACACTTTATTGTTTCCCATGTGTTAGGGATACCTATTGCCCTGACCACATCAATTTCTTCAGGAGTCCTCTTTCTTAGTCCCTCCTCAATGCGTATCAAAGCATGTGACCTTACATCTCATGGCCTCAAGTAATTGGACAACTGCTAAATAGCTGACACAGGAGATTTGCTCCATAGGCCAACAGTGAACTGAGACTTGGGGCCTTGTTCAAATGACAATATGGACCAATGAGATTCCTCTCTGGAAAGTCTGGAATTGGGATGTGAGCCTTAGTCCCGTCATTAGTGGATGTCAGAGATAGCCAGTCCTGATATACATGATATATAGAGAGTTGGATGGGGCTGTGTGGCGTCTTGTATGGTTACTAAAGTAGAGAGCTGGTGGAAGCAGAAGAGCAGAACATATAGTCAGAAACAGACGTGAGAGAGACCATGTGTCACTTAAGACTGAGAGAGACCAACTCCAGCTCCTGATTTTTCTAGTTCCCAGTTTCTGGGATTTCTGTTCCTTGTAACCAAAGGATTTGTGATTAGAACCCATTGCCTCAAGATTTCTGGGCCCCAAGGACCCCAGTTAGTCCTTCCAGGTGAACCCAAGAGGAAAAACAAGCAACACCTGTTGCCTCCCCTCTTTGATGGCAGGGGAAGCAACAGGTGGTGCTGATCCCTGGGCGGCTTCTGTTACCTCCACAGTCCCTCGCCGGGGATGACCCTGACCGAGTACCCCCATGGCAGCATGGCTGCTCAAAGCTCAGCACCTCTAATGACTGAGAAGGCAAGCAAAGGCGCCCAGTGGCACAGCTTGGATCTGAGTGTTCAGAGCCATGTAGCAACCAACTCCATATGCCCGGCTTTCATGAGCCTAGGCTGGAATAGCAGGCCACTTAAAAGTGAAGTTCTGGTATTCAGTAATGCCAAAGATTCACTGAGAGACAGGAATAATACTAATATAATGATGGCATTGAAATAACGTTTTATGTTTCACGAAACCCGTTTACCTAAATCACCTCATTGGATTCTTGCCGCAATCCTCTATCTATTCGGTCACTGAGCTTTGCTTATTTTATATTCTGAACTTCCTTTGATTCTGTCTCCCTCTGTTCTTGTATTCTTATTTCCTTAAGAATCAAGTTCAATGTGAAGAGCCTTGCAAAGTTACGCTAAGAATTTTGAACTTTATTCTTAAGGTAATGTAAAGCTCTGGCCAAGATTTGAGCAGGAGAGTAATGTGTTTAGATTTATATTTTGAATGCATCACGGGGCTGCAGTGGGGATAATGGACTAACGGAGGGGAAGAATGGAAGCAGGCACATGGGCAGCAAGGCTGCTCCAAGCACCCAGCAGAGAGACACCGGTGGCTTGGACAAGGTAGAGAACTGGGTATGAGGGCGGAAAGAAAAGTGCCCAAGTATCTAACTTAAGCAACGTGGGGATGGTGTTTCCATGATAGAGGATTAAGTGACTTCCAAAGAATATCTAAATCATACAACTTCAGTTACTTTTGAAGGAATATCTACTTTTATTCTGATGATTTTATGGGTGTATACATATGTCCAAACTTATTAAATTGTACATTTTAAATATGTGCAATTTATTATATGTCAGTCAAATCTCAATAAAACTGTTAAAAATGGAAAAAAAAATACATGTGGTCAGTATTTGTGGTCTAAGTAGAACCTGAAGAAAAATCAATGTTTAACCAAGATAGTATTTGAAGATCAGGTGTGTAAATAAGTTAGTGATGATGCCCTGGAGTGTGAGTTTGACCTTCAAATGTCTAACATTTTTTTGTGGCTACTGTGAGGAAGTTTCCTGATTTATTTTTACTTCATCTTTACTAGGTTGTAAACAAGGTGTATTTATTTTCTTGGTGACCAATGAAAAGCTGGCCATTTCCTCCCTAGGGTACTTTTAACCATGAGAGTTCTGCCTTCCTTGTTTTAGGATGTTCCACTAAAATTTTTGAACTTAATACAGAAATCATATGTGTCACATATTTCATTTGAGTTTTTGATAGTTGAAAATGAAATTTTCCTTATATACCAGTTTTATGATATTAAATAAATCTCCACTTCATCATTCATCCTTGAAGGCACTATTTAAGCTTAATTATCCACATACATGGGCCACAGTCAACATAATAACAAAAAGAAATAAGAAAAATGATCAGGGCAATATATTTTAATGTACCGGGATTTAGCTTCCACATTTCTTGAAACATAAGATTTGAAGGTATAATGGCTAGTCCATCAATCCTTAAAATAGCTTTTTAAGAAAAATACTATGAAGACAATGCTCAGAATGGGAGAAAATATTTTCAAACAAAGCAACTGACAAAGGATTAATCTCCAAAATATACAAACATCTCCTGCAGCTCAATATCAAAAAACAAACAACCTAATTCAAAAAAAAAATTGGTGGAAGACATAAATAGACATTTCTCCAAACAAAATATACACATAGCCAACAAACACATGAAAGGATGCTCAACATCACAAATTATTAGAGAAATGCAAATCAAAACCACAATGAGAAGAAGAGGAAGGTAGAGGAGGAGGAGAAGAAGGAGGAAAAAATGGAGGAGGAGGAGGAGGAAAAGAAGAAGAAGAGGAAGAAGAAGAAGA
>NC_041219.1:73395054-73397409 GCF_002837175.3 Physeter macrocephalus | reverse complement strand
AGAAGAAGAAGAGGAAGAAGAGGAAGAAGAAGAAGAAGAGGAAGAAGAGGAAGAGGAAGAAGAAGAGGAAGAAGAAGAGGAAGAAGAGGAAGAGGAAGAAGAGGAAGAGGAAGAAGAAGAAGGATGAGGAGGAGGAGGAGAAGAAAAGAATAAGGATATAAGAGTAAAGAGGAAGGGAAGGAGTCATCAGCATACAAAGGAGATCAGCAAATATCTGGACATTGGGAAGAGGAAGGGAGCATGTTGACAGGAGAAGCATCCCTGATTATCCCCCAAAAGAAGGGTTCCATAGTCAGGGTTCTCAGGAGAGCCCTAGGGAGGCTCTGGGCTCTGAATCTTCAGGAATAGAAGGCAAAGCTCAGAGGAGGACCTGAAAACTGGGGACCTAATTAAAAATCTCTTTAGAGAACAGCTGCACTCATCATCCCTATCTCCACCTCCACTCTTCAATGCAGAACTGCACCCTTACACACCACCCTGACATTTACCCCCAAGCTCTTTTCTAAAGAAATGAAAAAAATTGAGATTCCTAGATAGCAGGTCATGCCCCAGAGTAAAGTTTCCCCAGTTCTGGAGGTTGGAAGTCACCTGCCAATCATTATATCATATCCCTTTGTCTAAGTATGAACAGGCAACCAAGGATCACAGAATGTGTAAATAAAATCAACAGCACAAAACAGAAGGATCAAAATGAACAGCCCTCAAAAGGAACAGGGAGAACTGGGGAAACAGAAGAGGACTAGTTAAAATTTTTCATCAGTATCCTCAGGCTGTCAATGAAGATATTGCATCCATAAAATAAGAATTGGAAGCTACCAAAATATCAGATTGGAACAAGAGGTCAGATGATTCAGAGAGAAAATGAGAGAGACCTCTGTAAAGGAAGTAGATTTCTTATAACTAATGATTAAAAATCAGGATATTTTTGAGTATATGCTGAAAACACATTTGCCTTTTAGGCTGGAAACCTTCTCCAAACCTTCAGCTGTTCAGTGACAGTTCAATCAATAAATAGACACAATGTAGGAAGAATAACTTGATACAGGACAAAAATGCTATCAGCTTTGACAATGTGAAGTATACACTGTCAGAAATAGGGAAGCAGAAGAGAAGGATAAAGATTGAGGTAAGGCTAAGAAAGTTGTACCTTCTTTCATAGGGTAGAGTCATGAGACTGTCTATAAAGGTAATGGAGTAAAAGAGGGAAAAGAGGTACTGGGGGAGCAAGTAGAGCCCTAATTAGCTTATTTATATTTAAAATGCTATGTTAGCATCTAATTAGGGATAATACAATACACTGAGCTATAGCCCCATCTTTCACAGCAGGGACCTTTTAGATACTGCCTAAGATTTCCAATCAAAGTAGGGGCGTAACCCTGTTATTTAGAGGTGTGATGGGAACTACCCCGGAACTGGAAACAGCAATGGATAAGAGCAGATATTTACCTCTGGAGAGTGGGAGTGATGGACTAAAGACCAGGAGATATTTTGCCCACAAAAATCCTTCTGGAATATTTGGATATTTTACAATGTTCTTGAATTATTTTCACACATATTTTAAAAATTCTAAAGTGAGTCTATAGCCTTCACACTGAAATAAGAAGGATCTATTGCCCATCAAATATTATGAGTGACTCTTGGGATTTGGGGCAATTTCACATACTTTATCTTATTTGATCTATAACTAGTGAGGAAGGAGGTGCTGCTTTCTTGTAGCAGGGAGAAACCAAGACTTGGCACATTTAGTTGGCTCCCCCCATGAACCGAGGTGATAAGTGGCAGAGGTAAAGCCTGAGCAGAAGTCCTCTGATGCCACCTTCAATATTCTTTCTTCTGTACCAGTGGTCCTCAAACGTTTGGTTTCCACATTCCTTTATACTCTTTTTTTTTGCAATATTCCTAAGATTTATATTTACCAAATTTTAAAATCAAATATATAGTATAAATTTAGGGTGAAAACATTTAAGTGTATATGCTCATTGTAAATTGGATCTATGAAATCATATACCAGGGTGTAAACTCATGTATTAAACCTGAATATGAGACAATGACAAACTAGTGTCATGGCAGTTAATCAGTATAGAACCCTGCTGACTTTTCTTTTTTTCTTTTTTAAAGTTTTTTAACATCTTTATTGGAGTAAAATTGCTTTACAATGGTGTGTTAGTTTCTTCTGTATAACATAGTGAATCAGCTATACATATACATATATCCCCATATCTCCTCCCTCTTGCGTCTCCCTCCCACCCTCCCTATCCCACCCCTCTAGGTGGTCACAAAGCACCACGCTGATCTTCCTGTGCTATTGGCTGCTTCCCACTAGCTATCTATTTTACATTTGGTAGTGTATATATG
>NC_041219.1:73379212-73394679 GCF_002837175.3 Physeter macrocephalus | reverse complement strand
TTGATGGATACTTAGATTGTTTCCATGTCCTGGCTATTGTAAATAGAACTGCAATGAACATTGTGGTAAATGACTTTTTGAAGTATGGTTTTCTCAGGGTATATGTATGGTAGTTCTGTTTTTAGTTTTTTAAGGAACCTCCATAATGTTCTCCATAGTGGATGTATCAATTTACATTCCCACCAACAGTGCAACAGGGTTCCCTTTTCTCCACACCCTCGCCAGCATTTATCGTTTGTAGATTTTTTGATGATTGCCATTCTGATTGGTGTGAGGTGATACCTCATTGTAGTTTTGATTTGTATTTCTCTAATGAGTAATGATGTTGAGCATCCTTTCATGTGCTTGTTGGCAATCTGTATATCTTGGCTGATTCCTCCAGCTCTGTTTTTTTTTTCTCAAGATTGTTTTGGCTATTCGGGGTCTTTTGTGTTTCCATACAAATTGTGAAATTTTTGGTTCTAGTTCTGTGAAAAATGCCATTGGTAGTTTGTTTTGAGTTTATTTTTTGTGTGTGGTGTTAGGGAGTGTTCGAATTTCATTCTTTTACATGTAGCCGTCCAGCTTTCCCAGCACCACTTATTGAAGAGGCTATCTTTTCTCCATTGTATATTCTTACCTCCTTTATCAAAAATAAGCTGACCATAGGTGCGTGGGTTTATCTCTGGGCCTTCTATCCTGTTCCATTGATCTATATTTCTGTTTTTGTGCCAGTACCATACTGTCTTGATTACTGTAGCTTTGTAGTATAGTCTGAAGTCCAGGAGGCTGATTCCTCCAGCTCTGTTTTTTTTTTCTCAAGATTGTTTTGGCTATTCGGGGTCTTTTGTGTTTCCATACAAATTGTGAAATTTTTGGTTCTAGTTCTGTGAAAAATGCCATTGGTAGTTTGATAGGGATTGCACTGAATCTGTAGAATGCTTTGGGTAGTATAGTCATTTTCACAATATTGATACTTCTGTGGCTAAAACTTCCAAAACTATATTGAATAACAGTGGTGAGAGTGGACAACCTTGTCTTGTTCCTGATTTTAGAGGAAATGGTTTCAGATTTTCACCATTGAGGACGATGTTGGCTGTGGGTTTGTCATATATGGCCTTTATTATGCTGAGTTAAATTCCCTCTATGCCTACTTTCTGGAGAGTTTTTATCATAATGGGTGTTGAATTTTGTCGAAAGATTTTTCTGCATCTATTGAGATGATCATATGGTTTTCTCCTTCAGTTTGTTAATATGGTTTATCACATTGATAGATTTCCGTGTATTGTAGAATCCTTGCATTCCTGGGATAAACCCCACTTGACCTTTATACTCTTAAAAATTATTAAGACGCCCAAAGGCATTTTGTTTAAGTGGATCACACCTATTGATGTTTACTGTATTAAAAGTTCAAACTGAGATCTTTAAAAATATTTATGAATCCATTTAAAAACAAAATAAACACCCATATAGTAACATACATATTTCAATAAACATAACTATAATTTCCGAAACAAAACATAGTGAAAATGGGGACATTGTTTTAAATATTTGTAAATCTCTGGATTGATGGAAGACAGCTGGGTTCTCATAACTGCTCTTCACTCATTGTGTTGTGATAGCATGCATCAAGTAGCCTCTGGGAAGACTCCACTGTACAGATAAAAAGGGCAAATAATATCTTAGTATAATTAAGAAAATAGTTTTGAGTTTATAACCCCCCTGACAGGGCTTAATCGACCTCCAGGACCTCCAGACTCTACTTGGGATTCCACTTTTTCAGGAAGTTTTCCTTGGTCTCCCCAGGAAGAATTCAGTCAGCTTCAGTGTTGTTCCCACAGTTCATCCCTTGAGCCTCAAGTTAGTCCTAATGTTTGTATAATAGTTGTTGACAAATCCACGTCCTTTACTAAGCTGTGAACTCATCTCTGGTTCGGTCCCCACCCAGTGCCCAATACAGGGGGATATAGTAGGAAATAATCACTGTGGGATAAATAAATAAACGAAGCCCAACACAATGTACCAAAATGCCACAATAGTATGAGCTAGAGTGTTCCGGTAGAGAAGTAGGGCAACTAAGCTAGAATACAGTGGCATTGTTAAGAAAAGCTAGCAAGTTAAATGAATGGGTTTGATTTGCATCTCTGCCACTTACTAGCTGTCTGACTTTTGAGCAAGATAGTACATCTCAGTTTCCTCATCTGTAAAATAAGGATAAAAATAATTCCGACTTGTAAAGCTATTGTGATGGTGAAATGTGATAATTTATGTAAAGTAATTATCTTTATAATGCTTGACAAATTATGAGCACTTTTACATTTATTATTACGTCTATCACTGAACGGGCAAAGCTGGCACTCTATCTCCACCCCTTGACTAATAAGTGGGGCAAAAAAGGGGGAAAAATGCCTTACTGGGAAGAAGATCTTGCTCAATGACTATTTATTCAATGAATTTCAGAATATAAAATATCAGATTTTGAACTGAAGCAAATTTCCTCTAGCTTACTTGGAATTAGCAAATCATAGACCACAGGGGAAAATTAGAGTAATGACAATAGATGATTAGAGAATAAGAGGTGAGACATACAATTCATGGATGTCTGTATAGATTTTTCATAGCACTTTGTTACTTTGAAAGGATTTCAATAGTGGTAATCAGTCCACTTGCTTGGATCTTAGTAAATGCATGAAAACTCAAATTAGGTCTATATTCTGAAGTCTCCTTTAAGGTCATTGGAGGAAGATGGTCTGATAATGGCTTAGGACAGTTCTTACTTAGAGCAATTGGAAATAATGCCATACATTTTGAAGGCAAGTTTCTTAGTTCAGCTTTATCCTATACTTATTGAGTCACACTGAGAATAATTTATTGCAGTCCATCCTCATTTAACTCCTAATTTTAATGATGTGTAGTAGCGCTGAATGTTCACTTACACGGTGTACACTCAGATGTACCAAAAAATGCAGTTTCTTTATTTCATTATAACTTTTCAGATTTCTTAAGTCCCCACATCTTTGGGGGGTTGGAGAGTGTGAGGGTGGCCAGTGGGTATATATTTTGTTTAATCTGCAGATGTTAATGCTATCCAAACATTTGCACTATCTCTTCAGATAACTCAGCTTCTGCTTGGATGACTTCAGGTAAGTGCTCAGCCATTCAGAAGTCACCTCCCTCCTCTGTTCTTCTCTTTGAAAGCTTCTGGGTGTAGAAAAGGGGGCTGAGGCTTTGCAACCTTATAGGAGGAGCTTAGGGGAGATGCAGGGGGCACTGCTCCTTGGACTGGTGACTGCTGAGGTGTGACAGGTGCTGTCTGACTTTTGAAGGTGAAAACTTAGTTCCCAACACTGGAATCTGGTTCAGATTATTTGCCTCTAAGTCTTCAACTCTTTAGCTTCCCCTCTCCGTACCTAAGCCTCTGCTGGTCTATAGGCTCTTTCTGCACCCCTGGGACCCTTCAAGGAGAGCCCCCTTTAAGGTCACATATGTGAGCAGGAGGAAGCAGTTGCTTACCTCTTGACCCGTGTTGTCCTCTACCCCAATGCCATCTCCTTCACGCCATCTTTGATGTATATCAAGCCACAGGCTGGAGCTTTTTCTAGGGGCCACAGCCTCTTCTACACTAGCCTCAGAAAGTAAGACATCAGTCCACTGTCCTTCAGCTTCCATATACCTGTCTGGGTGTTTCTAAAACCTTACTTACTAAGCCTTCAACCTCACGTGGGAGATAGGAGTGAGTCTGATTATCTGACATCCATCAAACTTCTTGTCTTCCTTCCCTTGGACCAGAAAGGGCAGGATTCAGCCTTTCTGCTTCCTCTGTGTCATATCCTCTTTTCTCCTCCCTCAGCCATCCTCATAGCTTAACTCTCTTTAGGGGAAAGAGCTATCCTCTCTGCACTATGGAAGAAAATCTATGATTTGAATTATCATGGCTTAGTCTTGATAGTTAAAGAAATTTAGAAAGTTCTTTCTTTCTGGGCAAAATCTGGCTTAAATGACTATTGTCTTTTTGAAAATCCTATTTTAATGTCAGAGGCTAAATACTAACCCTAGGAAAGCCCTTCGCATTCATTCCTTCCCTAACATTCTTAAATCCTCTCAAGGCAAATGGGTGCTTCTGGAAGAAATAGGAAAATATATGAGAAAACCTAATTAATATATTTCAAAAATATCCCCCATTATGAGTGATTGTCATTACTCCAAATCCAGGCAATATTATTGGACAACATTAATTTGCATATTAACTGAGAGCTTTCCAACTGCTTTTGAAAGGCTGAAACAGCCAAAATTGTTAGTAGAAAGCAGAATCAATTCTTTGGGAGTTTCAGAACTAATGCTTGCTGAATATAGGAATACTTTTCAAAAGTTCCCCTAGAATTCCCTAATTCCAGTCAGCTAACGAGACATTTGATGTTGGATGACTCACCATTATCTTGAATTATTTTTTCTAAAACTAGGCTCAGAATCTTTCTTTTAAAAAATCTAGCCTGCTTTATCTTTTAATCTTGTTAATGGTACCACATTTCTCCCAGCCTGACAATCATCTTCATCCCATTTCATTCAAACCACATTTGAATGGCAGGTACCATGTTAGCCACTGTGGTTTGTCTAGGGCACAAACTCCGTCCTCAGGGAAACTTCTATATAATGTCCTCTAGCTAATCAATCACTAAGTCATACAGATTTTTCCTTGGAAATGAGTCTCATGTTTCCTCTTGTTTCTCTTTTCTACTGTCACCATGTCCTCACATCTGAATCACAGCCATGGCAGTTTGATGTCCAACCCCTCCACACGACCTTCCTCTTGCCGCCCAGAACACATCATCTTCTGATACTTCTTAACCTCACTGTTGTTGGTGCTCAATAAATACTTCTTAGATGTAATTCAGTTTTCCAGTCCGCGCACAGATGACTCTGACCAGCATAAGAACTGTCTCCAGAGGTAAGGAGAGAGGACGGTCTGTAATGTCAATGTGATTTCATTCATATGGAGCAACCATCCATGCTTGCCCCCTCCTCCCACTGGGTGGTCCACTACTGCCTCAGGATACTGGGTCAGATGGATTCCTCTTTGGATCATTCTGACATTTTTTGAACTTATTTTCTTCGTCTTTCTATGGATGCCTTATTGCATAATAATTTCTTAGTGCCTCTTTCTTCAGGGTTTTGTGTCAGCCACAAATTTATGTTTTCCTTGCTATCATTTCATTCTTACTGTCTCAAAATATTGAACCGCAATGTTAAGGAATGGTGATACTATTGTCTTAAAGACTGCAATGTAATGTGATTAATGGCTATGTTCGTCACTGGGGAAAGGGGGGAAAGAGCAGGGTGTTTGGTATCTAGATTCCAGAACCACTGCTACTTCAGAAAAACTCCCACTTCCCCTTGCTCCCATGTGAGTTCTTAGATCATCGTGAGAAACACAGAATACCACTAAATCTCTAGAGAGAAAAACTTGCAGTTTGCTCAGATGGTACGACTGTTGGTCAATAAGCTTATCTTTTTTGAACGGAGGGAAAGTCTTTCATGCCTATTGGCTCCTTGGGTTGGTGGGGGTAGAAAGCAGAGATTTTTTTAAAGGAAAGCCTGCTCTTTTCTTTAATAAAGAGAAATATGGTAAATGAGGAGATAAAGACTGAGAAGTTGCTGGAGCACAACAAGCCACAGACACCAATATCAAGGGTCCTCTGCAAACCCCACCAGGCAGTTTCAGTCTTATGGAGAGCTGTTCATTGTCCTTTTGTGTATTCTGATGCTTTTCCCAATCTTTTTTGATAAGGTTTTTAATATGTAAGTAACATAAACATCATACAGAAAAAAGTCAAAATAGAGATGAGAAAAAAAAAATCAACAAATATAACTTTTTCTAAATGTAAATGCTTTCCAGGTTTTTTTCCTCTCATGTATGTACCTCAATAATATTCTAGCCTCCAATACATGTTTGTTGGATAACTAAATTAATTGAATGACTAAAGGCTATAATCATACAGTTATTCAAGTTGGTGCTCTGATTTTTTTTTCCACTTTAATTAACAGAACCATTTTATTTTTCAATACTGTTAGTCATTGCCTTCCTTTGAGTGGATATGACAAAATTTACTTAATAATTTCTATATACTTGGGGAACAGTTACATTTTTTTCTCAGTTTTTCTATTATAGATAACACTATGATGACAAGAGTATTCCACATTTTGTGGGCCACTTCTTCTGGATAGATTCTCTAGATCAGGAGTAGGCAAACTTTTCTTGTAAAGGGCCAGATAGTAAATTTGTTTGGCTTTATAGGCCATATGGTCTGTCTCAGCCACTCAGCTCTGCTGATATAATGCAAAAGCAGTCATAAATAATACATAAATGAATGAGCATGCCTGTGTTCAGATAAAACTTTATACATGTGCAATGAAATCTGAATTTATTTAGTTTTCAATGGGTCATGAAATATTAGAATTTTTAAATTTTGCTTCAACCATGTAAAAACTGTAAAAAACATTCTTAGTCCACAAGCTGTACAAAAATAGGCAGCAGGCTAGATATGGCCAGATGGCCTATAGTTTGCTCTAGAGTCCAGGGATACTGAGTCAAAGGATACACAACCAGCCAGGTCCTTGCTGGTAATTTTGATGGCTACCTTCAACCATATTTCTTGGTTGTTAAACTTCTAAGTTTAGATATTTAAATAAATAGTCAATGTTTTCATCCTGGACCACAGAATTATTAAGAGACTATGCAAAAGAGCCATTCTTGCAGTTTGTTACCTCTAGCCAGTAACAATTTTCTTGAAATTGACTTAGAGTGACGAGATGGTATGAGAGATCATCTGGTACAACCTTCTGCAGTGGCCATCTGGAGCAAGAAAAGCCCTAGTTAAAGGGTGCCCAGCAGGAGCATTCCAGAATTTCAGCATCTAACCTTAACCTTCCCAGTTCAAACACATTTCATTCTAATTCTTCAGGTGAACCTGAGAACACCTGGCCAGCTGCCACCTTCAAACACTAAGACAATTATTAACTTAATAATCCCTCTGCATTTCTTTCTCTATCCTGGGTTGATAATGATGAACAAGAACTCTTTCCTTTTCTAGATTGTGAAACTGAAGTATAAAAGTACCTGTTTTCTGATTGCATGGTGATTCAGAGAAAAGGAAAACCACGTTCCCTGCTTCTAGGGCTAACGGTCATGGTCATAAATTAAAATTTATTAAGCATCTACTGCTCACATTCCACTGTGTGAGGCAAAGTGCCAATTAGTCCCATTCATTACAGTACCTTTTTTCAGTTTTTTCAATTTATTAAATTGTATCCTGGATGATTAGATTGCTTCAGGCCATAAGTACAAAATTGAAAATATTTAATTAGGATGCATATAACAAAGCAGCAGCAGTTAAAACCTGGTGCATTAAAATATCAGCTTGGGGCAGATTTACAAGATGTCCTGAGGGCCAAAGGACTTGGTCAGACCAAGAAAGACAGTGAACTCTTTACAAAGAGGAAACCCTTTCCCCAGAGTTCTCTACAGATGGAATTTGGGGCCCAAGATTTGTGATGGCTTATCTTCCAGAGCTTTTCTAAGTTATTTCTTAAAGATATGAAGAAGGTATTTATTCTTATTCCAACTAGAAGTTAAGAATCTTTCAAATAAAAATACTCATTCAAGAACTCTTCATTATATAACCCCCACCCCCAGGCTCTAAGTATTTTTTTATGAGATGTTTGTATAAACCAGGCCATAAACTACATACAAAGAAAATAGCATTTCTCTTTATGGGAATGTCACAAAAGTTAAGACCAAAGTTACTCATGGCTGAGGATCACTAATGGGTAGAGTGGTATTCCACAGAAATCAGTTTGAAGAGAAGAGTTAGGAGGGGGTTTGCTTATCTGTATCTTTACAATTAAAAGAAGAAATCAAATGTGGGCTTAGTAAATATGTTACTGGTTGTAAATCATATTGAACTGGTGATAAATACTACAGAGAAAAGAGGTAATTTCAAATAGCTTTAAAAAAATAAATAGCTTTCATTAGATATTTTTAAAGATCAAAATGATGAAACTTAATAGGGACATTTAATAGGATGAAACCCAATAGGAACAAATATAAAAGGATATACCTACAGAGCAATAAAAGTCAACCAAGAATACATATGCAATATAGGAAAGAACTGGTTAAGTCTCCACATGATAGAAAAGAACTCGGGCTCATATTTGACAATGAACTGAATTAAATTAATAATAGAGTGTCATTAGGAGATAAGCCAATATAAATTTAGGATATTTTGATGTTTGTCACCATGTCATAAGTTCAGATGTGTAAAAATCATTCTGTGTTAAACCCAAACAGCATGATTCTGAAACAATGCCTGAGAACTACATGGAGATCCTTTAAAACAAAGACTCCAGCACCCAACACTGCAAATATGACATAGTAAGTTCTTGAGAAGGGTCTCAAGAATCTGTATTTTAAACAAGCTTGAAACATAATTCATATGCAGGTTAGTCTCTGGACAAGGCTTTGAGAAGCATTACTCTAGAGGGTGATCAATTGTTTTTTAGTCACTCTGCCTGCAGTTCAGGTATCTACCCTTGGTATGTGGTGCTGATGTGACTTTCAGTTGAGTGATCTGCTTATTGGGCTTTGTACAGACCTGAGAATTAAGGCTATCTACAAGCGATCCACTTCTGTTTTTTATTTCTTTTAAAACACAACTCTTTATTAAAACAACTCAAATGATATACACTATGATCAGAATATTCCTCTGTCCTCTAAGCTTCTTGAAAGCAGGGACTGTTTTTGTTCACCCTGGTGGTGTTAGTGCTTAGTACGGTGGAGTTCAATTATATTTTTTGTAGAATGTTAAGCACAATGGTATTGATTTATTAATGTTATAAGATATGCTATATGATATATAACATATCAGTATTAAAGAAATATAAATCTTTAACAGAGTAAAAGAGGTTGCCACTTATATTCAAGCCTTATCACTATGAAGAGAAAACTTTTTCTCACTTATTCTGGTACTCCACATTCACTCATTTCTCCAGCTCTGGCTGAGGGCTTCAGAGCCATTTTAGATTACCTTAACAACTGATTATAATTTATCATAAAAAGGTATTGAATGCCTTCTTAAGAACAACACCATGTCTCATTAGCCTCCCTACAATTAATTCTCAGTCCATTCAGGTCTAAACCTGTTCTCTCAAGAAAAACTTCTTTCCTTGCCCTGCGGGTGGGCTTGGCTTGGCCTGGCACTCCCCCACAGCCCTGCCCTGCCAAACCCAGAAGGCGTGCAGTGCACATAGGGGACACCCCTTGAACATCTGGCTCTGGTGGCCAGGGAACGTGCATTTCTGGGCCCCACAGGACTGAAGCAATCAGAGAGACAATTCTTGGCAGGCTGCCACCCCAGGGCACTGCACAGACAGCAGACTGAAACACAACACCAGTGTTCCTGTGACCACTCCTTCAAGACTGGAAGAGGTAGCTGCTTCACCTAATCCATAGAAACAAACAGAGAGTCAAGAAAAATGAGAGTCAAGAATATGTTCCAAAGGAAAGAACAAGACAAAATCCCGGGGGGCTGGGGGGAACTTAGTGAAATAGAGATAGGTAATTTACCTGATAAAGAGTTCAAAGTAATGGTCATTAAGATACTTACCAATCTTGGGAGAAGAATGGGTGAACACAGACAGAACTTCAACAAAGAGATAGAAAATACCAAACAGAAGTCATAGAGCTGAAGAATATAATAACTGAACTGAAAAATACACTAGAGGAGTTCAACAGAAGAGACCAGATGAAATTGGAGAAAGGATCAGTGATCTGGAAGACAGGGCAGTGGAACTCACCCAAACATAGCATCAAGAAGAAAAGAGAATTTTTAAAAATCCCCTTAAGGGATCTATGGGACAACATCAAGCAGACTAACATTTGTATTACAGGATCCCAGAAGGAGAAGAGAGAGAAAAGGGACAGAAAAGCTATTTGAAGAAATATTGGCTGAAAACTTCATTAACCTGGAGAAGGAAACAGATATCTAGATTCAGAAATCTCACTGAGTTCCAAATAAGTTGAACCCAAAGAGATCCTCACCAAGACACATTATAGGTAAAATGTCAAAAGTTAAAGAGAGAATCGTAAAAGCAGCAAGAGAGAAACAACTTGTTACATACAAGGGAACCCCCGGATTTTTCAGCAGAGACTTTGCAGACCAGATGGGAGTCACATGATATAGTCAAGTGCTGAAAGCAAAATAACTTCCAACCAAGAATACTCTACCCTGCAAGGTTATCATTCAGAACTGAAGGAGAGATAAGGAGTCCTCCAGATGAGCAAAAATTAAAGAAGTTCACCACCACTAAACTGGTCTTACGAGAAATGTTAAAGGAACTTCTTTAAGCTGAAAAGAAAGGGTACTAGTTAGTAACAAGAAAATATATGAAAGGAAAAATCTCACTAGTAAAGTAAATATATAGTAAAGGTAGTGGACTAATCACTTATAAAGTGAGTATGAAGGTTAAAAGACAAAAGTAGTAAAAAATAACCATAACTAAAATAATTAGTTAAAGGATCCATAAAATAAAAAAGATGTAAAATGTGACATCAAAAACTTATAACATGTGGTGGAGGGAGTAAAAATGTAGAGTTTTAAAATGCACTCCCTGGTGGCGCAGTGGTTAAGAATCTGCCTGCCAATGCAGGGAACACGGGTTCGAGCCCTGGTCCAGGAAGATCCCACATGCCATGGAGCAACTAAGCCCCTTCAACACAAATACTGAGCCTGAGCTCTAGAGCTCACAAGCCACAACTACTGAGCCCGTGAGCCACAACTACTGAGCCTGTGTGCCACAACTACTGAAGCCCGTGCACCTAGAGCCCGTGCTCTGCAACAAGAGAAGCCACCACAATGAGAATCCTGCACACTGCAACAAGGAGTAGCCTCCACTCACTGCAACTAGAGAAAGCCCATGCACAGCAATGAAGGCCCAATGCAGCCCAAAAAAATAAATAAATTTATTTTTTCAAATGTACTCAAATGTAACTTAATATCAACTTAAACTAAACTGGTATATATATATATGCCTCATGGTAGCCACAAAGCAAAAGCCTATAGTAGAAACAAAAAACAATTATGAGGATGGAATCTAAACATAACACTAAAGAAAGCCATCAAACCACAAGGAAAGAGAACAAGAGAAGAAGAAAGAAACAGAGAAACCACAAAACAGCCAGAAAACAATTAACAAAATGGCAATAAGTACATTGCTATCTACAATTACTTTAAATGTAAATGGTAATAAGTATAGACCTATCTATAATTAATTTAAATGTAAATGGGCTAAATTCTCCAATCAAAAGACATAGAGTAGCTGAATGTTTAAAATATGCTGCCTAAAGAGATTCACTTCAGATGTAAGAACACACACAGACAGAAAGTGAAGTGCTGGAAAAAGATGTTTCATGCAAAAGGAAGCCAAAAAAAGCTGGGGTAGCTATACATATATCAGACAAAATAGACTTTAAAACAAAAATTGTAATGAAAGACAAAGATGGGCACTACATAAATGATAAAGGGTCAATCCAACAAGAAGATATAACATTTGTAAATATTTATGCACCCAACATAAAATCACCTAAATATATAAAGCAAATATTAACAGACCTGAAGAAAGAAATTCACAAAAATACAATAATAATAGGAGACTTTAATACTCCACTTAATCAACGGATAGATCATCCAACAGAAAATCAGTAAGGAAACATTGGCCTTAAATGACACATTAGACCAGATGGACTTTATATATATAACCCCCCCCACACACACACAGAAACACACGCACATATATATAGAACATTACAAATCATATATGTGATAAGGGGTTAATATCCAAAATATATAAAGAACTCATACAACTCAATAACAAAAATACAAACAATGTGATTAAAAAACGGATAGAGGGTATGAATAGACATTTTTCCAAAGAAGACATACAGATGGCCAACAGACACATGAAAAGGTGCTCAACATCACTAATCATTAGGGAAATGCAAAGCAAAACCACAATAAGATACCACATCACACCTGTTAGAATGGCAAGGATGTGGAGAAAAGAGAATCCTTGTGCACTCTTGGTGGGAATGTAAATTAGTGCAGCCCCTACTGAAAACAGTATGGAGGTTCCTCAAAAAACTAAAAATAGGAGTACTATATGATCCAGCAATTCCTCTCCTAAGTATATAGCCAAAGAAAATGAAAACACTAATTTGAAAAGATACATGCACCCCAATGTTCATAACAGCACTATTATAATAGCCAAGATATGGAAGCAACCCATGGGTCCATCAATAGATGAATGGACAAAGAAGATGTGGTATATATATACAATTAAATATTACTCAGCCCTAAAAAAGAATGAAACCTTGCCATTTCCAACAACATGGGTGGACCTTGAGGGCATTACACTAAGTCGGACAACAAAAGACAAATACCATATGATTTCACTTATATGTGAAATCTAAAAATACAAAACAAGCAAACAATCAAAACAAACAAAACTCATAATAGATACAGAGAAAAGACTGGTGGTTGCCAGAAGGGAGGAGGTTGGAGTGTGGGCAAAATGGGTGAAAGGGTCAAGAGGTACAAACTTCCAGTCATAAAAAAAGTCAGGATATAATGTGCAGCATGGTGATTAGAGTCAATAATATTGTATCACATATTTTGTAACTTTGTATGGTGACAGGAGGAAACTAGACAAATCATTATGTTGTACACCTGAAACTAATATAATGTTATATGTCATTATACCTCAATTTGAAAAAGAAGGAAGGAAGGAAGGGAGGGAGGAAGGAAGGAAGGATGGAAGGAAGAAAGGAAGAAAGAAAGAAGGAAAAGACTGCTTTCAATTTCTTCACGCTGTGATGCTGTGGTTATATTTGTATTCCAAGTTCCAAGGTCCCCACACCCCCGCACACATTGAAACATGCAGTGTTTGATTCTGGTTAATCTTCTTTGTCTAACCTCTCTTGTCCACTCTAGTTAAACTTCCTCCTACCCACTTACCAACTTCATTTGGGTGTCATTCTGTATAACTTGTTTTCAGATAACATAGTAACTCATCTCCCCAAGCTTTCAGATCATTATGAAGTTGTATCTTTCTTTTTCCCGCTCCCCGTGCTACACGGCATGTGGGATCTTAGTTCCCCAACCAGAAATGGAACCCACGTCCCCTGCATCGGGAGCGTGGAGTTTTAACCACTGGACAGCCAGGGAAGTCCCTAAAGCTGTATCTTAATGGGATTTCTCCTACCATGAATATTTTAGGGTTTAAACCAAACACAACTCTTTTCAGACAAGTTATACTGTGGTTTTCTCATAAAGGCATCCTTGCTCACCACTGAAGTCTGAGCTTTAGTCAACTGTTGTAGTCAGTAAATCATTGTGAAATATACTTGTTAAAGTGGCATGTTTTTAGAAAAAAATTATGTCCCCTGGAGAAAGATTAATGATATTGTTCTGTAGACTAGAATGCTGAGGGTTAGATTTACTTTCTTCAGCTACATGAAGGGCTTCTTGGGAAGAGATGTCTGGTGACTAGTTCTCCAT
Organism: Physeter macrocephalus; assembly: GCF_002837175.3. NCBI lineage: Eukaryota > Metazoa > Chordata > Mammalia > Artiodactyla > Physeteridae > Physeter > Physeter macrocephalus. The sequence goes on along the minus strand of NC_041219.1, from coordinate 73,381,093 downwards.
GTATGGAGAGAATAAGGAAGAAATTCAGGGCTTAAGTTAAAGCAAGAGAGCCACAGTTTAACAGCAGGAGGAACTCAGCTGCAGCAGTCAACTGAGAACAGCAAACTCGTTGGATATTCACTTGCCTAAAAGCAGGACCTGGCTGAGAAGCTCTCTTGAAGCCTATGGAACTGGATGAATGATAAAAAGAAAGCACAACTACATGGGTGAATATGGAAATGATTTTTCTCAACTTAAAACAAAAAAAAGGAGAATTTGATACCATTGCATGCAAGATGATCAAATGAGATAGCAACAGGTACCCAAAGGACAAATGGGGTGATGAGTAAAAGGACTGGCCAGTGACATGTTACACAGAAGGATGACAAAGGTTTGAACAAACTAACGTGCACCACAACATTCATTTGCTCACTCATTCATTCCACAATATGTACTGGGTACCTACTACATGACAAATATTGTTCTAGGCACTTGAACAAAATACAGATCCCTGTCTTTGTGCAGTTTACATGCTATTAGAGGGACACTAAAAGTAAGTAATAAATATAATACATAACTAAATCTTAAGGTACATTAAGACAAGAAAGAAAGGAAAAAGTAGAGCAGGTTAAGGTGGATAGTTGCTGAACCAAACTTGGGTCCACCTTGCCTGAGCACAGTAAAGTCAATCTACTGACTTGGGGTTATGGTGAAGGAAAGTGCAGCATTTATTGCAGGGTGCCAAACAAGGAATCCAGGGCAGCTAGTGCTTAAAACACCTGAACTGCACAATGGCTTTCAGGAAAGCATTTTTTTTTTTTTTTTTTTTTTTTTTTTTTTTTTGTGGTACGTGGGCCTCTCACTGTTGTGGCCTCTCCCATCGCGGAGCACAGGCTCCGGACGCGCAGGCCCAGCGGCCATGGCTCACGGGCCCAGCCGCTCCGCGGCATGTGGGATCCTCCCAGACCGGGGCGCGAACCCGGCTCCCCTGCATCGGCAGGCGGACGCGCAACCACTGCGCCACCAGGGAAGCCCAGGAAAGCATTTTTAAAGGCAAGGTGAGGGAGGAGGAGTCCCCAGGGTATGCGATCAGCTCGTGTACAATTCTCTGATTGGTTGATGGTGAGGTAACAGGGCGGTGTCACAGAAGTTCACATTATCAATCCCTAGGCGCCAGTCTGGGCACTGTGTGCTCAGGGTCATCCAGCAGTTAATTTGTTCCACCTGGTGGTGGTTTTAGCATCTGTAAAACAACACAGAAAATGTGCATCAGATACTATTATCTAGGTGCTCCAGAGAGGAGCTAAAGCAGAGGATTTGGAAGAGGGGTCTGTCCTGAGAAGGCCCCATAGTGTCCTGCTAGGTTACAGGATCAGGTGTGGAGAGGTGCGTGCTGAGTCGCAGAATTAGAGAGGTCAGGACAGGCCTCGCTGAGAACGAAGATTTGAGTAAAGATTTGCAGAAGAGAGGGAGTGAGCCCAATGTCTGTCATTGGGGAAGACTGTCCCAGGCTGAGGGGAGAGCTAACGCAAGGGTTTTAAGGCACAAAGCACTTGAGGGGTTCCAGGAACAGCATGGAGCCCACGTGGCTGGAAGGGAGTGAGAGAAGAGAAAAAAGAGGAGGTTAGAGGTAAGAGGGGTGAAAACATCTCATGAAGGGCTCTATAGACCTTGCTCAATGCTTTGAATTTTACTGTGAGTGAAACAGGAGCCATGGCAAGGTTTTAAGCAGAGGAGTGACAAGATGTGACTTTACTTAAAAATGCTCACTCAGGGGCTTCCCTGGTGGCACAGTGGTTGGGAGTCTGCCTGCCGATGCAGGGGACGAGGGTTCGTGCCCCGGTCCGGGAAGACCCCACATGCCACGGAGCGGCTGGGCCCGTGAGCCATGGCCGCTGAGCC
>NC_041219.1:73356677-73379119 GCF_002837175.3 Physeter macrocephalus | reverse complement strand
TACGTGCCCCATACCGGGAAGATTCCCACATGCCGCGGACCGGCTAGGCCCGTGAACCATGGCCGCTGAGCCTGCGCGCCCAGAGCCTGTGCCCCGCAACAGGAGAGGCCACAACAGAGGGAGGCCCGCATACCAAAAAAAAAAAAAAAAAAAAAAAAAAATGCTCACTCAGACTGCTGTGTTGGGAACAGGCTGAAGAAAGCAAGAGGAGAAGCAGAGCGGCCTTCCCGAGGCTCTTGCAGTAAGACCACAGGTGGCAGTGGCTCCGATAAGTGAGGGGGAACCAACGTGATAGCAGGTTAGAAAAAAAGGAAGAAAAATGGCCGAAGAGCTGCCATCGACAAGTTGTACCTATAAAGGAAAAATTCACACATTCCTTTCTTTTATCAAGGAGACAAAATAAACCACTGTATGTTTACGCTGAATGTTGCTGCTTGCATAATTTCTCAAAATGACTGACAGCATTTGATGTAAAGATGGGCTTGCTCTGGCAGTTATCGTAGAAGAGCAATTTCTCTTACAACCTAAAACACCGATGTTATTTGTGTTTAGGTGGCAGTGATTACTTGGGTCTGCAAACAAAGTATATTGACTTAAAAATAAATTGGAAATAAAAATTAAAAATAAATTTGAAAGTAGAAAACCGTTGGGGGGCAGGGGAAAATGAGAAATATAAAATGAGTGTCCATTTGTATTATACACTTGGCAGGAAGGGGTGGTCCATGTCATGTCCATGGTATGAGAGCAATCTTTTTTTTTTTTTTTTAAATTTCATGATTTATCAGAAATGTGGGTGCTTGTATTCTCTTTTTCTCCACTACCCAAAATGAGATGAGAAAAATGAGAACAAAGTGAAACCATTTACTGTGAACAATTAGATAATACAGATAAGGTCGGAGGAAACCCAAATAATACAAATCAGCAAAAGTCCCACTAATAATCACTTTGAACTCTTTGGCTTCTACAGCTCCAGCTCTCTCCTATGCTCAAGTATATAGAGTATCTTTTACATATACTTACATACATACAATTATATGCATACATACAATTTGAGAACAGTCTTGGGACAGCATTCAGCTGGGATTCACAGCACCTGGCTTTAAAGGGGCCACGACGTGACAGTGAGCAAATCAGAGTGTCCTAGACATTAAAACTAAATGGGATCCTAATGGTCTGCTTTGGCAGCAGCCCTCCCTGCTGGGGCTCCTCAGCTGTCTTTGTTTAGATACCTTCCATCCAGCTTCCCTCAGCTAGGACCTTATCTGCCTCTTCTGGTTACAGCAAGAATTGCCAGGGCCCTTCAGAGTCAATGAACGTAATCAGAGGGAAGTCACAGAACCTGGACAGGGTGGCCTCATACATGGTCATGTCCTGGGAAAGAGGAGGTCCAGAACAGGAAGTAGGTAAGGATGTACAAATGCAGAAAAATTAAAAACAAAAGGAAGAAAGGAGACAGAGTGAGAGAAGGGAAAGGAATAAGGGAGGAGGGAAGAAGGGGAGAGAGAGGGGAAGGGAAGGAGGGAAAGAGGTGGAAAGAGAGAGAAGGAAAGAAACGACAAAAGGGAGGGAGGGAGGAAATACAGCGAGGTGAGGAAGAGACTGAACGGTGAATAGGGATTAGCACCTAGTCTTCTCCCACGTCAATCTACACTGATCAATATCCCACTTCTGTCGTTTGTTATATTAAAACAAACATGTTTTCTACCTTCTAAAACAAAACTTATTCTCCGTCTCTAGTTGCCTTGGATTTGAGATTTTGAGCAAAGAAAAAAGATAAAGTAACTACCCCTTTAAGATGACTTTACCACAGCTCAGTAGGTAGATAATGAGATTTGCGTGCTTTTTCTTGTAAGAATACTTTGAATCCTGAACAAACCGTGTCAAAAGGAGAAATAACCAAGCATATCACCCATCTGGACTCAGGAGAGAGCTGATTCTTCATGAAGAGGCTGGCTAGTGGTCAAGGCATTGATTTTTGTCCCCTGATTTGGAGTTGCCATGCTGCCAATGAGCCACTTAATCTTATTGATACCAGAGAATATTTATTTTATCCAAATGGAATAAAGCAGGGGTGTAGGATATAGGCACGAAGTGTCTAGAAACATTCAACAGTAAACTTTAAAATCACGTTGATTACAATTTCTAGTGTCTCCTACTCATCCTAGTACAGAAACTGGGGCAGGAAAGCTGGGCATTCTCCCAGATTTCCTTGAGGAAGGGCAAAAATAGTAATCTGAACAGCCAAGAGTGTCAGCATGCGTTGATAACTGTTGAGTATATCCAGTATAAAGTTTTGTGGGCCCAAATGAGTTGATTCTATTCTAAGTGGGCCAGAGTTAATTCAGTCCATTTTACTCACACATGCTTAAGTGTGAAACAAAGACTCCAGGGTCGGGGAGGGGAGGCAGGTGGGGGGTGGCCGTGGTGTATTTCCCAGCTGTCAGTTTACTTCTGTGGATAACATTTAGCTGGCCATCAAAGAATTGCTTTCCAGAGGATCACTGTATCCTGGATGGCTGCAAACAAAAGGACCTGCAGTCAAATCCTCAATCACTTCGTGAAGTCAGCATCACGTGTGTTAGTTATTAGCCCATATACAAGGTTAAGGTTCTATATGAATCTGCACCTGGAAAGCACTACCACAACCAAACACAGCACTAACAAGACGGAGCTGAATGTCATTTTCATCTGGAAAACAAGGTTGTTTGCATTAAGAACCAGATCATTTTTTAAAAAGAGCTACCGGTATAGCAGAGAGTCAAGAGTCCTGCTCAAGAACCTTTCCGCCATTATCTGAATCTCCACATTCACCATTAGAAACATATTTCTTTAAATTACAAATGGTTCAGTATTAAGCACACTGGATTTAGAGTCTGACATCTACAGTCTAAAACTTAGGCACCTCGGGCAAACTCTGTAGGCCACAGTTTCCTTCTATGCAAAATGGTGATAATAAAACCTAGCTTACCAGCTTTGCAGGGTTGTTTTTCATCCCCAGCTATGTGGCTCTCTATCCTAAACAGTAACCACACTTCCTGCCAACCACCTCTACAGAGTGTGTCTTCCTGAGCTCCCCTCTGTGTTTATCCCTTTTTAAAATTATTCTTTTCTGTGAAGCATCTGTTACAGTCGGGAGTATGTCAGTCAGTATGTCCAATGTCTGGAATCTTTCTTGTCACAGTTTGGGGTTTCTCCCAATCACGTGTTTAACAGCTCTTAACGTTTCATGCGATGGCCCACGTTGGTCCTCCTGAGCCACTCGGTTGCTTTGTTTGTCACTCAGAGCCTTGAAAAGAGACTTCTTTGGCCAAAGGAAAAACAGGTGGTGTGAGCTTAATTATCACCCTGTGGTCCTCCCTTTCTCATTTCCTTTTTCTGTCTTTCTAGTCATGCTTTATTTGCATTTTTGCCCCACCATTCGAAGGAGATGCCATTTCTGCTCTCTCACACCCAGCCTCAGCACTTCCTTTCCCAAGGCAGCTGTTCGAATGGAAATACTGTGGGCTTTCTAACGCTGCCGACAGCGGTTCTAATCCTGGCTCTGGTATTTAAGAACTCAGTGATTAACGGTGACTTCTCTGCACTTCGATCCCCTCATCTGTGTAAACGGAAATCATGTCTATTTCAAGGGTTCTTGGGTGATGAAGGGAGATTGTAGAGGTGCTCCTGAGTCCACAAGGTTATCAATAGATAGGAATTAAATGTTTTCTTCTTTGCTGTGTCTTACTTTCATTCTAAAATTCTTTAGCATCAAAGTTCTTGGGGCTTCCCTGGTGGTGCAGTTGTTAAGACTCCAACTACCAATGCAGGGGACACAGGTTCGAGCCCTGGTCCGGGAAGATCCCACATGCCACGGAGCAACTAAGCCCATGTGCCACAACTACTGAGCCTGCGCTCTAGAGCCCATGAGCCACGACTGCTGAACCTGCGTGCTACAACTTCTGAAGCCCACGTACCTAGAGCCTGTGCTCCACAACGAAGAGTAGCCCCCTCTCACTGCGACTAGAGAAAGCCCGTGCACAGCAACAAAGACCCAACACAGCCAAAAATAAATAAATAAATAAATAAAATTAAAAAAAAAAAAGTTCTTTGTAACTCCCTTCCTGGTCCTTTCCCAATCTTCATCACCTTCCTCCACCTGCTGTGGAGGAGCTCTTGTCTCGGAGATCCTGGATGTAATACTCAGATCTCCTGCCTCCCAGATCCATCTCCACAAATTACCAAGTTACCCTGTTCAATGGGGCCAACCAAGGACTTATCTTATGGGTTGTTGTGACTCAGTGCGGTGGTACATGTAAAAAGCTTGCCATGGTGGGCTCCACGTGTGTTAAGTACATGGTTACTACAGCAGTGTTAGCTCTAATCTTTGTCCCCCTGATTCATTATTAAACCTTGCTCTTTCCTTTACGTTCATCAAGAATGATCTGCTTTCCTATTCTTCTAACCTCAGATTTCCTCTTTCAGATGAACTCTTCCCCTTTCTGCCGAATCACTCTCTTGCCTACACACCTATTCCAAAACCATTCAAGGGGCATCAGTCTATTACTGGGCCAGGAGACACTTTCTTAAATGTTGAGGTATTTTTCCTTTGAGGTCTTAAAATTGTATGCTATAGCCATTTAGGGATAAAGCCTGGGTCATCTTGACATTTTGAAGGCTTGCTTCTCTCTCGCTTTTCCCCTCTACCCCCAATCATGTCCTTCTATTTCAGATACCTGCTCCTATTTCCTTTTTCTGTGGCCCTCTTCTGTGTTCACCATTATTTTTTCTTTAATTTTTCCCCACTTATCTAGTGATTCACCTCTCCTTGATCAATCTGAACCTGTAACTTTAACTCATGATTCACTCTCTATTATTTGACCTACCCAATATTAGAAGAAACAGAAGTCATCCAGTGGCCTGGCTTTATATGATGAATACACTAGTCATTCACTTAAAAACGGCCAACTGCCAAGTTGTTCTAATTCAACGGTCTTAGAACATGGTTTTGCTTTTTTTTTCTCTAAAAAAATAGATATTCAGTGAAGAATAGAGATTCTCCAGTAGTTTGATAGATATCCAGATACCATTCCTAATAAAATTTTCCATCTATGAAGATTGAACTATTCCTGCGTTTTCTCTGTCATTCTATTGTCATGAGCAACCTTCTCACTCACACCTACCATCATGGTGCCCCAATCTCCAGGCCCAAGCTCCACTTCTTCCTAACACAATTCTGGCCCAGGATCTGCTATGACTCTGTGTTATTGGACCCAGTTCTATTGTGCTCTAGACATACCCCTGCCCCTTAATCTGCTTGCTGATAATATGCAAATGAAGAGCACTCGACAGCTTCTAGTAATTGAACTCATAGTAGGTACCAAATTCTGGGCTAAAATGTTTCCATGCTCTTTCTCAGTTAATCCTCATAGGTACCACTGTTATTCCTATTTTACAGATTAGAAAACTCAGAGACTTTAACACCCTATGAGGAAAGTATTACAGTTCCTTCCATTTAACAAATTACAAAGTTGAGGCATAAAAAGGCTAAGTAATTTGCTTGAGTTCATGGGAATGAGGTAATGTGACAGAGAGTGGTGATATGGAAAGTGGGAGCTACTTTGGATAAAATCGTCAGGGAAGACTCTCCTAGGACATTATATTAGTCAGAGTTCTCCAAAGAAATAAAACCAATACAGGAGATAGATAGAGAGAGAGAGAGAGAGAGAGAGAGAGATGAAAGATGAAGGGTGAAAGATTTATTATAAGGTATTGACTCGTGAGAGAGAGAGAGAGAGAGAGAGAGAGAGATGAAAGATGAAGGGTGAAAGATTTATTATAAGGTATTGACTCGTGTGATTATGAAGGCTGAGAAATCTCACCATCTGCCTTGTGCAAGCTGGAGACCCAAGAAAGCCAATGGTATAGTTCAAAGCCTGAGAGCCAGGGAGCGAGTCCAAGTCTGAAGGCCTAAAACCAGGAGCCAAGGATCAGGAGAAGATCCAGGTCCTAGCTCCAGCAGTCACGTGAAGACTGAATTTCTCTGCCTTTTCATTCCATTCAGGCCGTCAAAGGACTGGATCAGGAACACCCACACTGAGGGAGGAGGGCCATCTGCTTCACTTAGTCCACCAATTTCAAATGCTAATCTCTTTCAGAAACACTCTCACAGACACAGCCAGAAATAATGTTTAACCAGATATCTGGGCACCCTACGGTCCAGTCAAGTTGACACATAATATTAACTATCACAAGCCCACCCCTTGTCAATCTGGCAGCATACACATCTTCAGCCATACTTAATCTCCGAATAAAGACAATAACAGAGTCATAACTCCACCTAACATGATCAGCCTGTCCTGCGTACAAACTAAAACTTTCTAACCTCTTCCTCAGAAGAAGAGGTAAAGTCCTTGAGTGATGTTGACTCTTCTCCTTGATTTCTCATAACTTAAATACTATGATGTAAAATTAACAGTACTTCAATACTATGATATAAAATCAATACATCTTATGTTACACGATAAGGGAATAAGAGGGGAAAATAAACGAAGATATTTGATACACACACGTATTCATAACTAACTAAGGAGGAAATGCTCATTATAATAACAGCCCTCATTTCTGTGACTGGTCACAGGGTATTTATAACTACCTGCTTCCGCTACTCACTCCGTATCCCCCTTGCCTTCAGTAAGCACCAAGCAAAGTAACAACCCAAAGCACCGCTCAAAGTTCTGCCCCCTGAGAGGATTTCCCTTCACCGCTGTCCTTCAGGGATGTCCCAGAAAGGGGCTGTAGTGCTGCAGCTGTCCACTTTCTGGTGCTGCCTGCGTATCATGCAAAACCATGCAACGATACACCAGGCCTGAGTCTTCTCTCTTCCTCTGTGAGCCGATCTCTGGGAACTCCCCATGAGGCCTCAGGTACAGTCTGGGAGAGAGAAGCCAGTGCAGCAGGACTGGGGACCATGGGCATTTGGGCCACTTCTTTATGCAACTTACTTGTGTCTTCAGCGCCTGCTCGGGCCTGATCAGCTTCCATTTGAGGATGGAGTGCTGCTGTATGGCTTGGTGGGTCAGACAACACGCAGTTCATGATGGGCAGCTCAGGCTGCCTGGTAACTTGGTGGCCCATGGCTAAATGTTCAGTCTCTACTAAGACCCAGGGGCAGGTCAACAACTGTTTTTCAAAAGGAGAGTAATTATCTACAGAGAATGGCAGGGTTTTGCTCTAAAGGGCCCGCACTATGATTCTCCTATAGCAGCTGCTAAATGCCCCAAAGAGCATCCCTATCTGCCACTTCAAGGACCGCTGGATCTGCTGGATCATATGGCCCAAGCAGCTTGCATAGCAGCCTGGACCAGTGGCAGAGTCTTCTCTTGTTTCGGGTCCCACTTCAAAACTAGCAGCTTTTCAGATCACTCAGTAAATGGGCCACAGTAACACACCCCAGATGAGGAATAGGTAGTCTCCAAAATCCAAAGAGACCCACTAAGTGCTGTGCCTCTTTTTCACTTGTAGGAGGGGTCAGATGCAACAACTTATCCTTCACCTTAGAAGGGATATCTCAACATGCCCCACACCGCTGGACCCCTAGAAATTTCACTGAAAAAATTCGCCTGAATTTTTGTCAGATTTATTTCCCATCCTCTGGCATGCAAATGTCTTACTAATAAGTTTAGAGTAGTTGCTGCTTCTTGCTCACTAGGTCCAATCAACATAATGTCCTCAATTTAATGGACCAGTATGATATCTTGTGGAAGAGAAAGGTGATACAGATTCACCCAAATTAAATTAAGATGTATGGCTGAAGAATTGATATATCCCTGAGGTAGGACAGTGAAGGTATATTGCTGACCTTGCCAGCTGAAAGTAAACTGCTTTTGGTGGACCTTACGGACAAGGGTGGAGAAAAAGGCATTTGCCAGATCAACAGCTGCATACCAGGCCAAAGGGAAGGTGTTAATTTGCTCAAGCAATGGAACTTCATCTGGTAAAGCAGCTACAATTGGCATCACCACCTGGTTAAGTTTACAGCAATCCACTGTCATTCCTCAAGTTTCATCTGCCTTCTGCACAGGCCAAACTGGTGAATTTAATGGAGATGTAGTGGGAATTAACATCCTTGCATCCTTCAAGTCCTTGATGGTGGCACTAATCTCGTCAATCTCTCCAAGTACTGCTTTCAGCTTACCTTTTTCCTACATAGAGGGAGTTTTTAGTTTTTAGTTTTAGTGGCACATGGCCTTTCCCACCATCATAGCTCTCACTCCACAGGTCAGGGAACCAATGGGGGCATTCCGCCAGCCTCTGAGTATATCTATTCCAATGATGTATTGTGGAGCTAGGGAAATGACCCTAGTCCAGGTCATTTCCCACTGTGGGAAGGACCTGAGCTAAAAATCCATTGGTCACCTGAACTTCATCAGTCCCTATTCTGACTAGGACCACAATAACTTTTTGGGTCTCCTGGAATTAGTGTCAGTTGAGAGCCAATGTCCAACAGGTCCTGAAAGGTCTGATTATTTCCTTTCCCCCAATGCACAGTTACCTTGGTAAAAGGCCATAGGTCCTTTTGCGGAAGGCTAGGAGAAAGGTTAACACAAATATTTGGTAGTGTACTGGGGTCCTGCCTTGACTTAGTCAGCTTGGGCTGCTATAACAAGAATACCGTAGACTGGGTGGCTTAAACCACAAACATCTATTTCTCACAATTCTGGAGTCTAGGAAGTCCAAGATTAAGGTGTCAGAAAATCCTGTGTCTCCTGAGACATTCCAGCGGTTTGCAGATGGCTGTCTTCTCTCTGTATCCTCACATGTTGAAGAGCAGAAAGAGAGAGAGTGAACTATCTTGTATCTCATCTTGTAAGGACACTAATCCCATTCATGAAGGCTAATTATCTCCCAAAGGCCCCATCTCAAAGTACCATTACATTAGAGATTAGGGTTCAACATACAAATTTGAGTGGGACAGAAACATTCAGTCCATAGCATTCCTCAAGGGAACCCAGCCTCCGCTTCATTCAAGAGGCTTTGGGTCTGTAAACTGGCTCAAGTCTGGGATTTGATTAAAGGGCCATGACCCTGTTCAGGTTAGACTTCAGTTCACTTGACCTAGAACTTTCTTGCTTATAAAAAAAGAATTTAGTAGGCGTCCTATCTGTTGACTTCTAGAAACACCATGATCAACACCATAGCCAACTCCATAGGTCTGCATGAGTCAGTCTATTCTGATTGCTGCTTTGATTCTACTACTCATTACAGTAACCACGCTCACCTTGCCATTGGTGTTGAGTGCCACCACTTGGCCCCGGCCACCACGGGATCCAATAAATCACACTGCATTTCAGTTTCCCAATTCAGTGACTACTGTTCTCACTGTGAGGACTGGCCTGCAGAGAGCAATCACAGGGCTCTTTAAGGATGTCAGGGTTCCCCTCACAAACTGATTTCTCACGGTGTTGGTGAAAGGTATGTCTTCTGGATTCTCCCAGTATGGGTGAGTGGGTCTTAAATGACAAATCCACTCTAACATTTCAGTATCCCTAAGCCTTTCAATCCCTTTCTCTACTTTAAACCAAGGCAAGTTGGGCATTTTCAATTCATTCACTTGGGCCACTTTTTCATCTATGTTTCAGCCAACCAACCAAACTTTCTAACTTCCTGAGCTATAACATTAATTGCAGAGTCTCTGCTTAGTGGCCCATATCAATGATTTCAGGCTGATGCAACCTTGTGTTCCTTCCTCCGTTATCCCACATTCTGAGTATCCATTCCAACACATGTTCTCTGGTTTTTTTATCTGTATAAATCAGAAAACTCAAGTAGTTCTTTTGGACTATAATGTACTTCCCTGTGGGTCACACTTTGTACCTAACCTTTAGGGGCCTGCTGGGACCCAAGTCTAGTTATAGGCCTAGAAGCAACACAGGTGGTAGGGGTGGGTCCTGAGGAGAAGCAACATTGTCCTGCATGGCAGCTGCTTCAGGAGAGGCCTTTACAAATTCTCAGGCAATACAGGGTTAACCCCCTCAGACAGGAGTAGAAAGGCCAATACCACTGGGGGTGGGGATGCTGTTGCCAGTGGGGATGAGGACACCACTTCTACTGGGGGAGAGGAGGTTACTCCCACCGGGGTGGGCAGATCACTTATACTCGGAGTGGGGAGATCTCTTCCACTGGCAACGAGGACTAATCGGAATTTAGGAGTTCAATGTCTCCAGCTTCATTAGGGTCTCTCCCAGCTTCATCAGTGTTTTCCCGCATGTCCCCATCCCAGCTTAGAGGATCCAATTCTTTCCCAGTCAATGTCCTTACTTTTACGGTAGACGCCTTGCAAGGGTGGAAGTTCAACATATGTTGTAATTCAGCCAGTCACAGGATGAGATTCTGCATTTGATTTTCAGTAATCTCAGCTCTGCATCTCTAAGGGTCTCATAAAGGCACACAGAGAAGCTTTCGGGTCATTTGTACAGCATTTGAGCTGGGAATTCAAATCCCTGAGCTCATCCTCTTCTTTTACCACTTTGTCCAAAGACATTAGGAGCTGCCAACCAATGTCATTATATTTGTTAGTTTTCCAAAAATGTTCAAAAGCATTACATACACAGTCATTCAGCTCTTTGCTTCTTATAAGTTGTTGATTAGGAGTATCCAGTGCAGGTATTTTGCATACCTCTATTACGAAGTCCACTCCATTAACTACCAGTGCTTTCTTTACTATTGGAAATAAAGTCATTAGGGTCTTTAAATCTAAATAGATGAGAAGGACAATTTCAGAAACCCCAGAACCAACTCAGAAAACTCATCCATAAAATGCTATTCCCCTAGAACCATTCAGTACCCAAATCTGTATTAGTCAGGGTTCTCCAGAGAAAGGAAACCAACAGGAGATATATGGACTTCCCTGGCGGTCCAGTGGTTAAGACTCTGCACATCCATCGCAGGAGGCATGGGTTTGATCCCTGGTTGGGGAACTAAGATCCCACATGCCATGCAGCACGGCCAGAAAAAAGAAAGAAAACAACAACAACAACAAAAAGATTTATTATAAAGTATTGGCTTGTAGAATTATGGAGGCTGAGAAATCTCACAGTCTACCACCTGCAAGCTGGAGACTCAGGGAAGCCAGTGGTACTATAGTTCAACGACCAGGGAAGCAGAGATTCTAGTCTGAGTCTGAAGGCCTGAGAACCAGAGCACCAAAGGCAGGAGGAGCCTGATGTCTCAGCTCCAGCGGTCAGGAAGAGAGTAAATTAATCCTTTTTGGCCTTTTTATTCTATTCAGGCTCTCAATGGACTGGATGATGTCCACTCACATTGGGGAGGGCAATTGACTTTACTCAGTCAATCAATTCAGATGCTAATTTCTTTGGGAAAACCCTCATATATACACCCAGAAATAATGTTTAGCCAGATATCTGGGCATCCTATGGTCCAGTCAAGCTGACACATAAAATTAACCATCACAGAGTGATTTCACAGAAACCTAATGAGAAGGAGCCAGGACTGGAATGTTGTGAAGGAAGAAGAGCATTCCCAGCAGAGGGAACAAGTGCCAAAGCCCTGAGATCAGTATGTTTTAGAAAAAGAAAGGCCAGTGTGGCTGGAATGTGCTCGAGTAGGACAATGGGCAAGAAGAAGTTGTAAGGCAGGCTGTAGCCAGATACGTAGGGTCTTACTGGGCATCATAAGAGCTTGGGTTTTCTTCTAAGGACAACGGGGAAATGTTAAAGGGTGAAGATGGGAAGTGAAACTGATACAATGTGATGTACATTTAAGAAATAGGACTGGCTACTGTAAGGAGAATGGACTGCAGGTATGTAGAAGTGGTGGCAGAGAGAGCAGTCAGGAGGTTTTGCAGGAACACAGGTGAGACGTGCTGGTGATGAGAACTGTGAGAGAAGGGAGCAATTCAAGGTATGTTTTAGAGGGAGTGTCAACATGATTTGCTGTTGGATTGAAGGAGAGTGAAAAGGAAATTAAAGAGATTATTTATGATTTACTATGGTTTTGGCCTGACATAGTGACTTGTGAGAGTCAATGGTTAAATTTTTAGGAATTCTGTAAGCCAGTTGTTAAACATAGCCATTATTAAAAATTAAATTATATAAATTTATAATTAAATTATATTAAATTTTTAAAAGGTAATAAACTCTCAAAATTCATCACTTCCTGATTGTTTTATTTCTACTACATGTTTACTTATCTAGGATCTTGAAGTCATCTATGGCTACATATCTGTTTGGTGGAAATAGTACGTAACGATGAGCTGTTACACATCTTTTCTACATTCAGTGACATCACATTGGTAGCTTGAAATCAACCACGGTCAGAGTATTTACACCATGGAAATCATAAATTCTGTAATCAGATCGTGACTTACTGTTTTGTCGATTGTCTAAACTTACGAAAATAATGGGGAAAATGTTAGTAATGCCAATTAGACTTAAAAGTGTGTTGTATCTGTAGTATTGAATTATGAATGGCACAAAATATTGAGAAAATAGTCTTCCGGCATCCAGAAGTATTACCTGATGCAGCACTTCTTCTTTCAGTCTAGAGACAAAGCATTACCCAAAAACAATAGTTAAATTGTTGCACTGGAGGAGAAAAACATCTAGCTGTTTTGTTTTGTTTTGTTTTCATTTTCGTTTTCTACTGGGCAGGGGCACATAAGGAAGATTAGCTCAGGTATAGACAAAGTTTTAAAAATATTTATTTTCTCCATGTCTGAGTGTAATGTGTTAACTGAATTTGCAGACACACTACAGGCAATTTGTAATCGACCCCCTTGGGCCACAAGGATCCTTTAAGCATGTTGAAGTCTGGGTCTTGCCATGCACAGATATGTTAGATGCTCTGTGCGAGCTAAATTGCAAGGTCCATGGGGGCAGGGAGATTTGTCTGTTCACCGATGTATCCTGAGAACTTTGAACAGCTCCCAATACACACTAGGCATTTAATAAATATGTGTTGAAGTTTTTAATTGTGATAGTGAAACTTTATATGAAAAAGTGCCTCCAAACAGGAGTTTAGAGACTCAGCTGAGGATTTTAAGAAGCAGTCATGCAGGGTAACAGCAAGAAAGAAATTAACACAATGTATGTGACTATTTTTTTCATGGTTGAGAAGAGATCTAAATAGGGAAATAATGTCAATACTAATCTGAATATACCAGAATTAACTTTATTTCCTTTACTTTCTCTCCTTGCTCTCCTCTTACATCTCCAAAAGGATTTGGTAAAGTTTGATGGTTTCACTTGGGTATTTTAACAAAAGCTGATCTCATGCTGGCGTTATAGCACGATTGTTTTTCAAAAAAAACCTGTTCAAACAACTAACAGGCACTTCAAAGTTCTCTGAGAGAAAGAACGCTCATGGAGATTTTTAAACATATACTAGCCCTTTATTTCCAAGTCCCACCTGAAAACTCCACCAAGATTTGTCTTTCCAGGGCTTGAAAAGCAATGAAGAAGAATTTCTGTATCTTAACAAATTGTGGAGATGATTGTTACAGCAAGTCATTTCTCAACCACTGTCCACACTGGCCAATGAATAGCATTCTTGAGTTCTCTAGTGAGCAGAGCCAAACAAGTGACTTCAGACTTGAGAATCCCAGGAGTGATTTTGGCCTGACTCTGACTTTCCCAGAGGCAAAATTATCCTCATGCAGAATACATCACAAATCCCAATGATGACTCTCTTTCCAAGTTTTAAGAAGGGTCTGAAAAAACAAAAGCCCTATGCCTCCTTCCAAAATCCACTCGCATCCGTAGCACTGGGCCTTATGCTCATTTATTACAAAGTGTCCTCGGCTCAGGGGTCTCAAGGGTCTCCCTTAATACTTTTTCTTAGTAGGCAAGTAGATTATAATGATTTCAATGACTCTCCAAATTAAAAATGTACAGGGATTTGTGCAAAAAGAAAAAATATGACTTTTCACTTGAATTTTTTATTTTTAAAGGACACATAAACAAGTTCTTTTTGAAGCAGATTTAAACTCTATGCCTAGGAGAAAGAAACAACTTAGTCATTCCTGGGAAAATAAAATCAGTAGCTTAAGTGAAAAAATAATTAAACCAGTTTTATAGCATCAGTATGTAAAACTATAACTGGTCAATAGACTAAAATGTGAGGGTGACATTTTTGGGAGAGTATCATATAGACATTAACAAAAGCTTTCACAGAAATGTGTTGTTCAGTGTTAGAATACTTAGCTCTGTGATGTTGCCACAGTGCTTTGTGTGAAGTGTACTGTGTGTGAGATGGGTAGGAGAATCACAGCACCCCTGTGCTGCCCCAGAGTCAAATCCACATTTTGCTCTCTGCAGAGTGCTTTCTTTCTTTGGGCTAATGTGAGCTTGGCCTTGAGCCCTCTTGACACAATAAAGAGGGAGCTATAAACCATGGGTGCCCTAGGTTAAGACGGTGTTCATTCAGCTAGAATTGTCTTCAAGTTTGAGACAGTGTACCATATAGCATAGTTATGTGCCCATGTTTCTTCCTACATTTGAGAAGACATGAGACAGTATTGACCTTGAGAATATATGTATCCCAATATAGGAGGATTTAAATTCTAGGACCTCTCCTTAAAAACTTCAGGTGCAGTACGTATGGACGTGTGTGTGTGTGTGTGTGTGTGTGTGTGCGCGCACGCCTGTACCTGTGTGCATAGCTACTATATAACTTGCAGAATAAAAGGTATAGTAATTGAGTCATAGGGTATCACATTACTTGGTTAATAAAGATTACAACACACGCCCCACATAGAATAACACATATTTCCAAAGTATTATTATTATTGTCATTGCTGTTGTTGACAATAGCAAGAGGCAACATTTACTGAGTACAAATTATGTGCCAGACAAGCCATTATGTGTTGGCTTGCTTAATTCTCACAAGAAACTTATGAGCTATATGTGATTATCAGTGAAAGAGAGAGGAGGAAAATGAGGCGGAGATGTGAAATAACTCGCCCAAGGTCAGAACTGGAAA
The DNA here is from genome assembly GCF_002837175.3 of Physeter macrocephalus. Classification (NCBI taxonomy): domain Eukaryota; kingdom Metazoa; phylum Chordata; class Mammalia; order Artiodactyla; family Physeteridae; genus Physeter; species Physeter macrocephalus. Next base: position 73,364,140 of record NC_041219.1, on the reverse strand, counting down.
AAGATGAAGCTGGGCTTCAAGTCTGATGTTTGACTTCTCCAAAGCCTTTTTTTAAATGCTAAAATAAAATGAATTCATTAGGAACAAAACTTGTTCTTTCTTTGATGATTTTTTAAAAATCCCTATTGACCCAGTGCCTCTGAATCACCAATTTGGTCACTAATTACCACATAAAGTAAATGTATAAAAAATAGAAAGCATTAGGATTTCCAATCCTGAGAATTACAAATGAGTAAACTTTTACTGGAGGCTTATGAATGCAGCAACACAAGCGAACAGAAATAGTACTTTTGAGGTGGAATTTATAAATGGCATCACGTTTATAGCTAATTTAAAAGTAGTTTTTATATACCAAGTAAAAGTAGTAAGCCCTGTATTCATCAACTTATAGTAAGTGATTCTCCACAAAAGATAAATGATCCAGAAGGAAAATCTACCACTACTTTATTTATTTAACATTTTATTGGAGTATAATTTCTTTACAACGGTGTGTCAGTTTCTGCTTTATAACAAAGTGAATCAGCTAAACATATACATATGTCCCCATATCTCCTCCCTCTTGTGTGTCCCTCCCACCCTCCCTATCCCACTCTTCTAGGTGGTCACAAAGCACCGAGCTGATCCCCCTGTGCTATGCGGCTGCTTCCCACTAGCTATCTATTTTACATTTGGTAGTGTATATATGTCCATGCCACTCTCTCACTTCGTCCCAGCTTACCCTTCCCCCTCCCCATATCCTCAAGTCCATTCTCTACGTCTGTAGTTCGATTTTTAGTTTTTTAAGGAACCTCCATAATATACTCCATAGTGGCTGTATCAATTTACATTCCCACCAACACTGCAAGAGGGTTCCCTTTCCTCCACACCCTCTCCAGCATTTATTGTTTGTAGATCTTTTGATGATGGCCATTCTGACTGGTGTGAGGTGACACCTCATTGTAGTTTTCATTTGCATTTCTCTGATTAATGATGTTGAGCATCCTTTCATGTGTTTCCTGCCAATCTGTATATCTTCTTTGGAGAAATGTCTATTTGGGTCTTCTGCCCATTTTTGTATTGGGTTGTTTGTTTTATTGATATTGAGCTGCTTGTAAATATTGGAGATTAATCCATTGTCAGTTGCTTCATTTGCAAATATTTTCTCCCATTCTGAGGGTGGTCTTTTTGTCTTGTTTATGGTCTCCTTTGCTGTGGAAAAGTTTTATGTGTCATTAGGTCCCATTACTTTTGTTTTTATTTCCATTTCTCTAGGAGATGGGTCAAAAAGGATCTTGCTGTGATTTATGTAACAGAGTGTTCTGCCTATGTTTTCCTCTAAGAGTTTTATAGTGTCTGGCCTTACACTTAGGTCTTTAATCAATTTTGAGTTTATTTTTGTGTATGGCATTAGAGAGTGTTCTAATTTCATTCTTTTACACGTAGCTGTCCAGTTTTCCCAGCACCACTTATTGAAGAGTGTGTCTTTTCTCCATTGTATATTCTTGCCTCCTTTATCAAAAATAAGGTGACCATAGGTGTGTGGGTTTATCTCTGGGCTTTCTATCCTGTTCCATTGATCTATATTTCTGTTTTTGTGCCAGTACCATACTGTCTTGATTACTGTAGCTATGTAGTAGAGTCTCAAGTCCGGGAGCCTGATTCCTCCAGCTCCGTTTTTCTTTCTCTAGATTATTTTGGCTATTCGGGGTCTTTTGTGTTTCCATACAAATTGTGAAATTTTTTGTTCTAGTTCTGTTTAAATGCCAATGGTTGTTTAATAGGGATTGGATTGAATCTGTAGATTGCTTTGGGTAGTATAGTCATTTTCACAATGTTGATTCTTCCAATCCAAGAACATAGTATATCTTTGCATCTGTTTGTATCATCTTTGATTTCTTTCATCAGTGTCTTATAGTTTTCTGTATACAGGTCTTTTGTCTCCTTAGGTGGGTTCATCCCTAGGTATTTTATTCTTTTTGTTGCAATGGTAAATGGGAGTGTTTCTCTTTCAGATTTTTCATCATTACTGTATAGGAATGCAAGAGATTTCTGTGCATTAATTTTGTATCCTGCTACTTTACCAAATTCATTGATTAGTTCTAGTAGTTTTCTAGTAGCACCTTTAGGATTCTCTATGTATAGTATCATGTCATCTGCAAACAGTGACAGTTCTACTTCTTCTTTTTTGATTTGGATTCCATTTATTTATTTTTCTTCTCTGATTGCTGTGGCTAAAACTTTCAAAATTATCTTGAATAATAGTGGTGAGACTGGACAACCTTGTCTTGTTCCTGATCTTAGAGGAGGTGGTTTCAGTTTTTCACCATTGAGAACGATGTTGGCTGTGGGTTTGTCATATATGGCCTTTATTATGTTTGGTAAGTTCCCTCTATGCCTACTTTCTTGAGGGTTTTTACCATAAAATTGGTGTTGAATTTTGTCGAAAGCTTTTTCTGCATCCATTCAGATGATCATATGGTTTTTATCCTTCAATTTGTTAATATGGTGTATCACATTGATTGATTTGCATATACTGAAGAATCCTTGCATTCCTGGGATAAACCCCACTTGATCATGGTGTATGATCCTTTTAATGTGCTGTTGGATTCTGTTGGCTAGTATTTTGTTGAGGATTTTTGCATCTATGTTCATTAGTGATATTGGCTTGTAGTTTTCTTTCTTTGTGACATCTTTGTCTGGTTTTGGTATCAGGGTGATGGTGGCCTCATAGAATGAGTTTGGGATTGTTCCTCCCTCTGCCATATTTCAGAAGAGTTTGAGAAGGATGGGCGTTAGCTCTTCTCTAAATGTTTGATAGGATTTGCCTGTGAAGCCATCTGGTCCTGGGCTTTTGTTTGTTGGAAGGTTTTTAATCACTGTCTCAATTTCAGTGCTTGTGATTGGTCTGTTTATATTTTCTATTTCTTCCTGGTTCAGTCTTGGAAGGTTGTGCTTTTCCAAGAAATTATTTCTTCCAGGTTGTCCATATTATTGTCATATAGTTGCTTGTAATAATCTCTCACGATTATTTGCATTTCTGCAGTGTCAGTTGTTACTTCTGCTTTTTCATTTCTAATTCTGTTGATTTGAGTCTTCTCTCTTTTTTTCTTGATGAGTCTGGCTAATGGTTTATCAATTTTGTTTATCTTCTCAAAGAACCAGCTTTTAGTTTTATTGATCTTTGCTATTGTTTCTTTCATTTCTTTTTCATTTACTTCTGATCTGATCTTTATGATTTGTTTCCTTCTGCTGAGTGGGGTTTTTTTGTTCTTCTTCCTCTAATTGCTTTAGGTGTAAGATTAGGTTGTTTATTTGAGATTTTTCTTGTTTCTTGAGGTATGATTGTATTGCTATAAACTTCCTCTTAAAACTGCTTTTGCTGCATCCCATAGGTTTTGGGGCATCGTGTTTTCATTGTCATTTGTTTCTAAGTATTTTGTGATTTCCTCTTTGATTTCTTCAGTGATCTCTTGGTTATTGCGTAGTGTATTGTTTAGTGTTTGTACTTTTTATAGATTTTTTTCTGTAATTGAGTGATCTCTTGGTTATTTAGTAGCATATTGTTTAGCCTCCAAGTGTTTGTATTTTTTTACAGTTTTTTTCCTGTACTTGATATCTAGTCTCATAGTGTTTTGCTCGGAAAAGCTACTTGATATGATTTCAATTTTCTTAAACTTACCAAGGCTTCATTTGTGACCCAGGATATGACCTATCCTGGAGAATGTTCCATGAGCACTTGAGAAGAAAGTATGTTCTGTTGTTTTTGGTTGGAATGTCCTATAAATATCAATTAAGTCCATCTCGTCTAATGTGTCTTTTAAAGCTTGTGTTTCCTTGTTTATTTTCATTTTGGATGATCTGTCCATTGGTGAAAGTGGGGTGTTAAAGTCCCCTACTATGATTGTTTTACTGTCGATTTCCCCTTTTATGGCTGCTAGCATTGGCCTTATGTATTGAGGTCCTCCTATGTGGGGTGCATAAATATTTACAATTGTTATATATTCTTCTTGGATTGATCCCTTGATCATATGTAGTGTCCTTCTTTGTCTCTTGTAGTAGTCTTTATTTTAAAGTCTACTTTGTCTGACATGAGAATCCTACTCCAGCTTTCTTTTGATTTCCATTTGCATGGATTATCATTTTCCATCCCTTCACTTTCAGTCTGTATGTGTCCTTAGGTCTGAAGTGGGTCTCTCACACACAGCATATTTATGGGTCTTGTGTATGTATCCATTCAGCCAGTCTATGTCTCTTGGTTGCAGCATTTAATCCATTTACCTTTAAGGTAGTTATCGATACGTATGTTCCTATTCCCATTTTCTTAATTGTTTGGGGTTTGTTATTGTAGGTCTTTTCCTTCTCTTGTGTTTCCAGCCTAGAGAAGTTCCTTTAGCATTTGTTGTAAAGCTGTTTTGGTGGTGCTGAATTCTCTTAACTTTTGCTTGTCGGTAAAGCTTTTAATTTCTCTGTCAAATCTGAATGAGATCCTTGCTGGGTAGAGTAATCTTGGTTGTAGCTTTTTCCCTTTCATCACTTTAAATATGTCCTGCCACTCCCTTCTAGCATGCAGAGTCTATGCTGAAAGATCAGCTGTTAACCTTATGGGGATTCCATTGTATGTTACTTGTTGCTTTTCCCTTGCTGCTTTTAATATTTTTTCTTTGTATTTAATTTTTGATAGTTTTATTAATATGTGTCTTGGCGTGTTTCTCTTTGGATTTATCCTGTATGGGACTCTCTGCACTTCCTGGACTTGACTGATTATTTCCTTTCCCATATTAGGGAAATTTTCAACTACAATCTCTTCAAATATTTTCTCGGTCCCTTTTATTACCTTTTTTTCTTCTGGGACCCCTATAATTCAAATGTTGGTGCATTTACGGTTGTCCCAGAGGTCTCTGAGGCCCTCCTCAAGTCTTTTCATTCTTTTTTCTTTATTCTGCTCTGTGGAAGTTGTTTCCACTATTTTATCTTCCAGGGCACTTATCCGTTCTTCTGCCTCAGTTATTCTGCTGTTAATTCCTTCTAGAGAATTTTAAATTTCATTTATTGTGTTGTTCATCATTGGCTGTTTGCTCTTTAGTGCTTCTAGTTCCTTGTTAAACTTTTCTTGTATTTTCTCCATTCTATTTCCAAGATTTTGGATCATCTTTACTATCATTGCTCTGAATTCTTTTTCAGGTAGACCGCCTATTTTCTCTTGATTTGTTTGGTCTGTGGATTTTTACGTTGCTCTTTCATCTCTGTGTGTTTCTCTGTCTTCTCATCTTGCTTAACTTATTGTGTTTGGGGTCTCCTTTTCACAGGCTGCAGGTTCATAGTTCCCGTTGTATTTGGTGTCTGCCCCCGGTGGGTAAGGTTGGTTCAGTTGGTTGTGTAGGCTTCTTGGTGGAGGGGACTGGTGCCTGTGTTCTGGTGGATGAGGCTGGATCTTGTCTTTCTGGTGTGCAGGACTGTGTCTGGTGGTGTGTTTTGGGGTGTCTGTGAACTTATTATGATTTTAGGCAGCCTCTCTGCTAATGGATGGAGTTGTGTTCTTGTCTTGCTAGTTGTTTGGCATGGGGTGTCTAGCACTGTAGCTTGCTGTTTTTTGAGTGGATCTGGGTCTTAGCGTTGAGGTGGAGATCTCTGCGAGAGCTTTCGCCATTTGATATTACGTGGAGCGGGGAGGTCTCTGGTGGACCAATGTCCTGAACTCGGCTCTCCCACCTCAGAAGCACCTGCCTGACATGCAGCTGGAGCACCAAGACCCTGTCAGCCACACGGCATATCAGCATGGACTTGACCAGCTGTGTGTAGTGAGGCACTAGCGCCCTCTCTGTCTTTGCGGGGAGTCGTGGTCCAAGGCTGGGGTCTGCAGTGATGGTCAGTGCCAACTGTGTCTCCGTGGGACATCATGAGACCAGCTGAATGACCTGGTACAGGTTTCTTAACCTCTCTGCAGCTTTGCTTTCTCACCTTCCCTGCAGGGATGAAGAGAGCAGCAGAGGAGTCTTTACTTTTCTCCCCACACTTGGTCCTTAGAGAACTGGAAGGGCATTCAACCTCTACCAGTACTTAAAAATACAAGATAGCTTGACGGATTTCTAATTGCAAACCTTAAACAGGAATAATGCTTGATGGGGAACAAAGAGAATTTCTGATTTAAAAAAAAATTCAGGCGTTTGCATGGGGCACCCAGCAGTTCTGAACGTGTAACAATACAGATGAGAATGGTAATTGCACTAAGATCAGCCGGTAATGAATGGACAGACACAGCATTTTGTCCACTGTGATTCCTGTAAAATCTTCATTTATTTTCAAGACAATGCTGAATGCAAATGTCACCTAAGAGCACAACTGAGAGATAAAGTAAGCTTTTTTAAAAAGAAAAATTCACCATGTTACAATCCTTTGGGTTCATGTGTTCATTTCATGTAGACACAATTTTAGAAAGCCATGCTTGAAACAAGGTGGAATTGAGTTAAAATATTATAGAATATGAGATGCCAAAAACATAAAACCAGAAGTAGAGGAACTATAGCTTGCTTCAACCGCTCAATTTTTCACTTACCTAAACTCTGCAAAGCAGCACATCACATTGGTCTATTTTTTATCATCACACAAGCCCACAGTGTTCATATTTATCTCACAAAGTCAGTTCTAAAGCATTCAACAGGATTACTCACTATCTTGATTATATTCAGAATGATTTAGGGTTTCCTCCCCATCAGTGCCCAAAACAAAAACACAAATTAGGCAGTATCTTATTTTATTTACTCCACGATAGCATAAACCTAGGCCATTCCACCTAATCAGAATCTGGGGAAGAAGGCTGGTGACCCCTCAAAGTAAGGCTGAGACACACAAAGCCACAGAGATAACCTGACATTCAGCAAATAAAAAGAAGGGCGGTAGGAGAATGGAAAAGGAGCCAGGGCCAGATCATACAGGCCCTTAAGAAGTAGACCATGTTAATTTATGGGTTGTTATCCACAGATGAGATCTTTGAGACCCTCCCTTAACAGAAATTCACGTAATTGAATTCCAAACTACAAAATAAAATCTATTAATTATCTTATAATCCTTGGCCATTTCTCTTTATGAAGTGAAGCTCTTACTTCATTATATAAATATTAAGATGTATTCTAGGGCTTCCCTGGTGGTGCAGTGGTTAAGAATATGCCTGCCAATGCAGGGGACATGGGTTCGAGCCCTGGTCCAGGAAGATCCCACATGCCATGGAGCACCTAAGCCTGTGCACCACAACTACTGAGCCTGCACTCTAGAGCCTATGTGCCACAACTACTGAGCCTGCGTGCTGCAACTACTGAAGTCCGAGTGCCTAGAGCCCGTGCTCTGCAACAAGAGAAGCCACCGCAATGAGAAGCCCGCACACTGCAATGAAGAGTAGCCCCTGCTCACCACAAATAAAGAAAGCCTGCATGCAGCAACAAAGACCCAACACAGCCAAAAATAAATTAAAAAAAAAAAAAAGATGTATT
>NC_041219.1:73355260-73356667 GCF_002837175.3 Physeter macrocephalus | reverse complement strand
GCAGCAACAAAGACCCAACACAGCCAAAAATAAATTAAAAAAAAAAAAGATGTATTCTAAACTCCAAAAAGTTCTCTTAGATACAACATAGACATGTATTTTAAATACTACTTTTTAGGTTGAATCAATCAAGTCTTAAGAGTTTAAAGTTACTTGAGCTTATGGCCAGTAAATTAAGAGAGATCATGACTTCACATGCTTCACTTTGACATTTATCATGTCATTTATTAAAATATCCCTTATGATGTGGAGAAATTAAGATCCTCATATAGTTCTGGTGGGAGTGAATGATGCGGCCATTTTGGAAAGTAGTCTGGCAGTTCAGTTACCATATGACCCAGCAATTCAACTCCTAGGTGTACACCCAAGAGACCTGGAAGCATTTGTCTACACAAAAACTTGTACATGAGATGTGACCTTCAAGGTAGTGGAGGAGTAAGACGTGGAGATCACCTTCCTCCCTACAAATACATCAAAAATACATCTACAAGTGGAACAACTCCTACAGAACACCAACTGAATGCTGGCAGAAGACCTCAGACTTCCCGAAAATTGCCTGAAGGTGACCTACAAGCAGAGGTGGGGCCAAAACCAAAGCTGAACCCTAGGAGCTGTGCGAACAAAGAAGAGAAAGGGAAATCTCTCCCAGCAGCCTCAAGAGCAGCAGATTAAATCCCCACTAGCAACTTGATGTACCCTGCATCTGTGAAATATCTGAAGAGACAACGATTCATCCAAAAATTGAGGCGGTGGACTTTAGGAACAACTGTAGACTTGGGGTTTGCTGTCTGTGACTGATTTGTTTCTGATATTTATGTTTATCTTAATTTAGTTTTTAGTGCTTGTTATCATTCATAGATTTGTTTATTGGTTTGGTTGCTCTCTTTTTTCTTTAATTATTATTTTTTAAGTTAATAATTATTTTTAAATTTTTAAATTTTTTTTCTCTTTTTTCTTCTGAGCTGTGTGGCTGAAAGGTCTTGGTGCTCCAGCCTGGTGTCAGGCCGGAGCCTCTGAGGTGCGAGAGCCAAATTCAGGACATTGGTCCACCAGAGACCTCCCGGCCCCACGTGATATCAACCGGTAAGCGCTCTCTCAGAGATCTCCGCCTCAATGCTAAGACCCAGCTCCACTCAATGATCAGCAAGCTCCAGTGCTGGACACCCCATGCCAAACAACTAGCAAGACAAGAACATAACCCCACCCATTAGCAGAGAGGCTGCCTAAAATCATAATAAGTTCACAGACACCCCAAAACACACCACCAGACATGGTCCTACCCACCAGAAAGACAAGATCCAGACTCATTCATCAGAACACAGGCACTAGTCCCCTCCACCAGGAAGCCTACACAACCAACTGAACCAACCTTACCCACCGGGGGCAGACACCAAAAACAAAGGGAAC
>NC_041219.1:73353350-73354905 GCF_002837175.3 Physeter macrocephalus | reverse complement strand
CTCAGAGACCTCTGGGACAACATTAAATGCACCAACGTTCAAATTATAGGGGTCTCAGAAGAAGAAGAGAAAAAGAAAGGGACTGAGAAAATATTTGAAGAGATTGTAGTTGAAAACTTCCCTAATATGGGAATGGAAATATTCAGTCAAGTCCAAGAGTCCCATAAAGAATAAATCCAAGGAGAAACACGCCAAGACACATATTAATCAAACTATCAAAAATTAGATACAAAGAAAAAATATTAAAAGCAGCAAGGGCAAAACAACAAATAACATACAAGGGAATCCCCATAAGGTTAACAGTGGATCTTTCATCAGAAACTCTGCAAGCCAGAAGGGAGTGGCACAATACATTTAAAGTCATGAAAGGGAAAAAGACTACAACCAGATTACTCTACCTAGCAAGGATCTCATTCAGAGTTGACGGAGAAATTAAATGCTTTACCGACAAGCGAAAGTTAAGAGAATTCAGCAACACCAAACCAGCTTTACAACAAATGCTAAAGGAACTTCTCTAGGCAGGAAACACAAGAGAAGGAAAAAATCTACAGTAACAAACCCCCCAAAATTAAGAAAATGGTCATAGGAACATACATATCGATAATTACCTTAAATGTAAGTGGATTAAATGCTCCAAACAAAAGACATAGACTGGCTGAAAGGATATAAAAACAAGACCTGGATAAATGCTGTCTACTAGAGACCAACTTCAGACCTAGGGACACATACAGACTGAAAGTGAAGGGATGGTAAAAGATAATCCATGCAAATGGAAATCAAAAGAAAGCTGGAGTAGCAATTCTCATATCAGACAAAATAGACTTTAAAATAAAGACTACTACAAGAGACAAAGAAGGACACTACATAATGATCAAGGGATCAATCCAAGAAGAAGATATAACTACTGTAATATTTATGCACCCAACGTAGTAGCACCATAAAACATAAGGCAAATGCTAGCAGCCATAAAAGGGGAAATCGACAGTAAAACAATCATAGTAGGGGACATAAACACCCCACTTTCACCAATGGACAGATCATCCAAAATGAAAATAAATAAGGAAACACAAGCTTCAAATGACACATTACACAAGATGGACTTAATTGATATTTATAGGACATTCCAACCAAAAATGATAGAATATACTTTCTTCTCAAGCGCTCATGGAACATTCTCCAGGATAGATGATATGTTGGGTCACAAATCAAGCCTTGGTAAATTTAAGAAAATTGAAATCGAGGACGAACAACAACAACAACAACAAAAAAAAACCCCTAAGTTAGCAGAAGAAAAGAAATCATAAAGATCAGATCAGAAATAAATGAAAAAGAAATGAAAGAAACAATAGCAAAGATCAATAAAACTAAAAGCTGGTTCTTTGAGAAGATAAATGAAATTGATAAACCATTAGCCAGACTCATCAAGAATAAAAGGGAGAAGACTCAAATCAATAGAATTAGAAATGAAAAAGGAGATGTAACAACTGACACTGCAGAAATACAAAAGATTATGAGAGATTACTACAAGCAACTATATGCCAATAAAATGGACAAC
>NC_041219.1:73306023-73353205 GCF_002837175.3 Physeter macrocephalus | reverse complement strand
GACCAGATGGCTTCACAGGCGAATTCTATCAAACATTTATAGAAGAGCTAACACCCATCCTTCTCAAACTCTTCCAAAATATAGCAGAGGGAGGAACACTCCCAAACTCATTCTATGAGGCCAACATCACCCTGATACCAAAACCAGACAAAGATGTCACAAAAAAAGAAACCTACAGGCTAATATCACTGATGAACATAGATGCAAAAATCCTCAGCAAAATACTAGCAAACAGAATCCAACAGCACATTAAAAGGATCATACACCATGATTCAATGGGGTTTATCCCAGGAATGCAAGGATTCTTCAATATGCTCAAATCAACCAATGGGATACACCATATTAACAAACTGAAGGAGAAAGACAATATGATCATCTTAATAGATGCAGAAAAAGCTTTCGACAAAATTCAACACCCATTTATGATAAAAACTCTACAGAAAGTAGGTATAGAAGGAACCTACCTCAACATAATAAAGGCCATATACCACAAACCCACAGCCAACATTGTTCTCAATGGTGAAAAACTGAAACCATTTCCTCTAAGATCAGGAACAAGACAAGGTTGCCCCCTCTCACCACTATTATTCAACATAGTTCTGGAAGTTTTAGCCATGGCAATCAGAGAAAAAAAAGAAATAAAAGGAATCCAAATCCGAAAAGAAGAAGTAAAACTGTCACTGTTTGCAGATGATATGATACTATATAAAGAGAATTCTAAAGATGCTACCAGAAAACTACTAGAGCTAATCAATGAACTTGGTAAAGTAGCAGGATACAAAATTAATGCACAGAAATCCCTTGCATTCCTATACACTAACGACGAAAAATCTGAAAGAGAAATTAAGGAAACACTCCCATTTACCATTGCAATAAAAAGAATAAAATACCTAGGGATAAACCTCCCTAAGGAGACAAAACTTAGTATACAGACATAACTGTATACTTTAAATGGGTGGATTTTACAGTATGTGAAGTATATCTCAATAAAATTGTTATTAAAAAATTTACAAACAGTAAGTTTGCCTTAACTCACTGTCTGCATGTTTTAAAAAATTAAGCTATGTGTGGAGGGTGGAGGGTTCCTATTATTACTAAAGTTAATGTGAATCTGCATTTTGAGAAATTATGCAGATGACTAAATCAACTGATATCAAAGAATCATTCCTGGGGGATACAATTTAACAGCATAAATGTCCCTTACACCTCTTAAATTGAAATGGTCCCAACAGAGGTCAGAATGAGTTCCAGATCTGTCTTGAAGGTCAGTGGTAAACAAAAATGGCAAAGCCCTTACATCCTAGAGCTTATACCTGCCTCATATTGCAAAAATTGCTACAGGTTGTATCCTATTCATTGCTAGCTCTTGTTTTGTATTTGTTACAGAATAATGGGAAAACTGAGCTCTGCTCTTGAGAGGCTCACAGTCTGAGGGAGATAAAATTTATACATTATAGGTTACAATTTTAACAGGCCAGTGGGAACAAAGACCATTCCACACCTTGCTGTTAAACAGTAAAGAGCCAGGAGGACTGGCTATTACTACTAGGGCTGCAGTAACAATCTCTCTTAAAGCTCACATAATTTGGGCACTAAAACCTCTTTGGGTCTTTTACTCCATTATATTCACTTGTTCCTGACTTACAGCAAGGTGGCCAGGATATGATTTTTGTGCTCTTGTATACCATGGCAAAATTCTGCATCCTAAATCTCTTACTAAATGAATTGATCTTATTCTAGTATTTGTTTCAATCAGCAAGTCTTTGTTTTAAGGTACATCCCCAAAAAACCCGCAACTATTTGTTTCATGTGCAAAAATATCAGATTTTTATTTCTAACCATTCAAAATGCATACCTGATTATGGACAATTAAATTAGCAAAATCCTTTGGCAGGTCTCTGAAGTGCCCCTCATGTACCCTACCTGCCTTGGCTCAGGATTTCCTACAATGTCACCTGAAAGGCACTAGAGAGATAGAGACAGGCTTTCCAGCTTCAAATCTTAGCCTTTTAGTGGCTGTGTGATCTTGGGAAACTTAACCTCTCTGGGATTCCTATCCTCCATCTGTGAAATGGGAATAATAATAACGCCAACCCCATAGGTTATCACGAAGATTAAATGAAACCATATGTATAAAGTTCTTGACAGAATGTCTGTGACCATAAGCATTCAATAAATACTTCTCTATTATGACTACATGAGAACTCAGAATGATCAAGTGTAACAACATGATACACTCCAGTCATCTTGAAGAAGTACTTTGCTTAGCTGTTTGGTATCATCTATATTTATTCAAATGATTACTATTTTCTTTAAAATATGAATAAATGTTGCTTTCCAAAATATTTGGTACATTCAGTGGTCATATTTGTCATAAGTGTGTATGTGTAAGATATTCTACTGAGAACTACAAGACATGAAAACTAAGTAAGTCATAGTTTCTGCTTTCAAGAAGTTTACAATTTAGGAGGGAGATAATTAGACCAGAGTACAAAAAAATTTACAATATAACAATCACCATAAAATTGGTACATGTAAGGAATGGAAGTGATTCAATGAAAAGTAATGGCACCCATTTGAGAGGACGTGGAAGAGGCAACATTTGAAATGGGTGCTAAATCACAGGCACAGATGAAGAAGCCAGTCATCTCTGGCCATGAGAGCACATTCCTGATTCTTTTCCTTCCTCTCTGACTATTCCATCTTGTCTCCATTCTTGGATTAATCTTCTTCCATCCAATGCATAAAAATTGGTATTCTGCAATGTTCCACCCTCGATCCACTTCTCTTCTAATCTCTATGTCTGCAGAACTATCTCAACTGCTCACATCACGTATGCCATTGACTCTCAAATCTAAATCTCTAGACGGATCCTTCCCCCAAGCTTCAGACCCAATTATCCAAGTGCCTCTGAGATGTCTCCTCCACCTTCATGGCACCTCAAACATGTCATAGTGAAGTCTGTCTCATATCCTCTGCCTGTACTCCCTATTCTTGTTGGTGGTACCACTCTCTGCCCAGTCACCCAAGTCAAAACCCCAAGAGTCATTCCTAATCCTTTTTCTCCTTCATTCCACACAATAAATTGGTCTCCAATCCCATAAAATCTACTTCAAAAATATTTCTCAGATCTCCCTATCATTCTCCATCTTCATTGCTACTTCCGTAGGGTCTTTTATGTTGACAATGGCCACATCCACCCAACTAATGTCCTGCTCCAGCACCCCTTCCCTTCAGTCTATTCTCAACAGTATCATCAGAGTAAATTTTTTAATTCAAAACTGACACAGCTTACAACCCTTCAAGGGCCCCTAACTGCCACCTAGACAAATTTACAATCTCTTTGTAGGTCTTACAAAGTGCTCTGTGAAGAGGCATTTTCTTACCTTTCACTTTAGGCTCCCAGGTAACCAAACCACCTGCAGTGCCCATAATAACTTCCTGTTTCACACCTCTGTGCCCTTGCCCTGGCAACAACCTCTGCTGGAAAATCTACCTGCTCTTTTTTTTTTTTTTTAACCTGGCTTTACTTTCCCACTTTCTTTTCAAGATTCTTCCCAGTAGTCATTCTTCTGGAAAGCCTGCCAAGGTGCTTTTCTTATGGATGCCTAGAACACCCCATATGAACCCCTCTCATAGCGTTCATTACACTGTTCTGTAATCATTGTTTCATTCATCTTCTCGCCCACAGACTGTGCATATCCTCAGGCAAGGCACCATGTTGTCATTCATTTTTTCAACAAATGTTCACGGAGTGCTTTTGAGGTGAACATGGTAGGCTAGATCCCTGATTTCATGAAGTTTCTATTTTAATGGTGCGTGTCTGGTAGGGGGTTACAAAGACAATAAACATATTACTAAGACAATTTCAGATCTGGATTAAAGCTATATAGAAAATAAAATGCAGATTAAAAAGTGACTAGGGGATGGTGCCTTTCTGAGGAGGTTTCAAAAATCCAAATGATGGAAAGCCAGCTATGTGAAGATCTGGGGAAGAAAGCTATAGGCAAAGGAATAGCTGGTACAAAGGCCCTAAGAAAGAATCCGCTTGTTATGTAGACAAGATGGAAGTGGAGATGGCTAAAGCATGGTGAACAAGTGGAAAGAATGACAGCAGATGAGATCAGATTGACAGGAAGCAGATCTTGTAGAGTCTTATAGGCTATTGTATTTGTTTCCTATTGTTGCTGTATGTAACAAATCGTCAGAAATTTAGCAGCTCAAATAACGCAAACTTATCTTACAGTCCTGTAATTTAGAAGACTGACATGGTTCTCACTGGGTTAAAATCAAGGTGTTCGCAGGGCAGCATTCCTTTCGGGAGGCTCTAGAGAAGAAGCCACTCCCTCGCCTTTTCCAGCTTCCAGAGGCTGCCCATATTCCTTGGTTTTGCCCCCCTTCCTCCATCTTCAAAGCCAGCAGTGTTGCATCTCCCTGATGGTTCTGTAGTTACATCTCCCTTTGACTCTCTTCTACCGCCTTTTCCCACTTTTAAGGACCCTTGTGATTACGCTGGGACCACCTGGATTATCCCCCCCATCTCAAGGTCCTTAATTCAGTCACATCAGCAAAGTTCTTTTTGCTGTGTAAGGAAATATTTATTCACAGGTTCCAAGGATTAGGATACGGACATCTTTGGGGGCCCATGATTCTGCCTACCACAGACACAGAAAGAAATTTGGACTTTATTCTAATTGCAATGAATAGCCACTGGATAGATCTTAAGCAAAAGAGTGACATGAGCTGGGTTATATTTTTAAGAGTTAATTCTTCATAGTGTGTGTAAAGTTAGATAAGGGGAAAAGTGGAGCAAGAAGATCAAATGAGAGTCTCTTCCTAGTCCCAAGGGGAGAGAGTGCAACCGACTAGGCTGACAGCACTGAAGATGGTGAAGACTGTCCACATTCAGGAAATATTTTGGTACAGAAAAAACAGGACTTGCTGTTGGATTGGATACAGAAAGGAAAGAAAGTGAAGGGCCAAGGATGTGTCTTAAATTTGGGGCTCAAACAACTAGTGTACTGTAGAGTCACTGACTGAGAATTGTGAAGAATAGAGGAAGAGTGGATGGATTTGGGGCAGAAGGTGGACATTAAGATGTCTCAGGCCGAGATAGTCAAGTTAAAGATAACTAGTCTAAGATATCCAAGGGGAGTCATCAAGTAGGCAGCTGGATTTATGAGTCTGGAGCTTGCAGTTGAAAATGGAGGTGGAAACATAAATCTGGAAGTCGTCAACATAAAGACAATATTAAAGCCATGAGCCTAGATGAGATCATCCAGGGAGAAAAAGTAGGTAGAGAAGAGGGCAAGAGCGTATCCTGGGCAGGCCTTGCTCATATTTATAGCCCTAGCACTTAGTCCTGGCACAGAGCGGCCCCTCAATAGATTGCTGATGAACACAAGACTAATTCTGGGCTACCCATTATTAGAAATAAGGTTATATAAACGTAACTAAATAAATCATATTAAGAATGACAGTAACACCATTGTAAAGCAATTATACTCCAATAAAGATGTTTAAAAAATAAATAAAAATGTAAAATTTTTTAAAAAGGGAAAAAAAAAGAATGAAAGTAATAAAGACTCAAAACTCATCACTTCCTAATTGTTTTACTACATTTTACTATTCTCTATGCTCTTGAGATTAATTATGTCTATTGTAGCTTCCCAACTCTGCGTTCAGTGATGTTGCATTGGTAGCTTGAAATTGCTAGTGGTGGGAATGCATATGCCGTGGAAATTGGCAAGGGCTACAAATTAGGGCTTGGGTTATTATTTTGTCAATTGTTAGACTCAAGAAAGTGAAGGAGAAAATGTTCATCATGCAGACTGAACCTAAAATTGTGTCATGTCTGTAGTCATCATATTGTGAAGAGCACAAAAATTTCAGGAAATATTTTTTCAGAATGTGAAAATTATCTGGTTTAGTAAAGAAGTTGCTCATATCACGGATATGAGTGAGTGAGGTTCTAAGAAATGTCTTCATTGTTTCACTTTCACCTTACTCATGAGCATAATGATATAACATTTACAGAGCAACTCATAACATAACAAATAAAAAATCAACAAATATTCATGTAGGAATTACACTTGTGAATTAATTGCAACCATAGGTTGGCAAGAGATAAAGAGTTTGGCAAAAATCAATAAAAGCATTCAGTGAGAATCAATTGGCTACATGGAGTTTAAAGGAGTAGTCTTTGCTTCATATCCTTCATAACAGTAAAATGTACAATAAACTATACGCATACACACAAACATTTTGTATGTACACATTTTCCCTAGAGAACCAGTTAATCATTTACCAACATACCACTGCTTACATACAGACCCAATAGGCATATGGTAGTGTCTGCAGTATTAAAATTATTATATTATTATCTACTTATGGGAAGTGACTAAAATATTCATAGCAAATTCATGATCAAAATGTTGATAAGGTATGTCATTTGAGTTCCAGTAAAATTAAAATGGATCCGTCAAATATCATAAAACCTAGAGACTGAGGGCTATATCTTTTGTTTATCTGCCTGAATTTGTGCTTGATAATTGATATTTTTTCTTTCCTACCCAGAGGTCTTAGACACCTTAGAAAAAGAACAGGCTAAGAAACTTACTTGGTCGAGAAACAGATGTAGAGAATAAACATATGAACACCAGGGTGGAAAGAAGGTGGGGTGGGGTGGTGGTGGTGGTGGGATGAATTGGGATGAACTGGGAGACTGGGATTGACGTATACACACCAACATGTATAAAATGGATAACTAATAAGAACCTGCTGTATAAAAAATAAAATAAAATAAAATTCAAATAATAAAAAAAAGAAACTTACTTGGCTTTCTTAAAAGAATTATCTGCTGATCAACTATTTGGACCTGATTAAAGCATCTACACGTTCACTAGGCAATACAATACCCACTAACCACATCTGGCTATTTAAACTCAAATTTCGATTTGTTAAAATGAAATAAAATTGGAAAAATCAGTGCCATAGTTAAACTAACCACATTTCAAAAGCTCAATAGCCACATGAGGCCAGGGGCCGCCATACAGGGCAGCACAGGTTATAGAACATTTCCATCGTCACAAGAAGTTCTACCGAACAGCACCGATGTAGAAGATGCTTTCCACATAGATGTTCTACATTATTAACTGAGTGATCCAATTTGACCCTATTTTTTTAAGCTGAAAAGTTAAAAGAGGTCAAGAATTTAATTTTCAGGAGAAAAGAAATCACCAATAATTGCATATTTGGATATATTTAGTTATTAAGTAAACAAAGGTAGGGACATACTTCTTGGGCATCTCCTATGTGTTAGACATAATATTAGTCACGCTCACAATAGGTATATAATATCTCCACTTTGTAAACAGTGGGGACGCTGGGGTTTGCAGAATTTCGATGCGTTGCCTTTCACGGTCAGGCAAACAAGGGGTGGCAAAGTTTACCCTTCTGCCCAGAGTTTCAGACTCCAAAGGCCATGTTCCTTCTGGCACCATGAACCTCTCTTCTCTAAACAAAAGTCATGGATGGTGAATAGAAATGTTCCATTTTCCTCTGGACATTGGGGAGGCCACTGTGCAGAGAGGCTGTAAAACAAGAGACTGTGGGCACTGACTGTGGAACCCTGGCTCTGCCATTTACTAGCTGTGTGACGTGGGCGAATTGCTGCATCAGGGGCCTCAGTTTCCCCCTTTTCTGAATGGCATCATCACAGTTCCCATCTCAAAGGACCATTAAGCAATTAAATGAATTAATATTTGTAAAACACTGAAACAGAACACGGCACCAAATAACTGCTACAAAAGTGCTTGCTAATATTATTAGGGTAGATGGCATAAAACAGAAATCAGTCACTGTATCTTCCATGGCCGGATAACAGAAGTTGAAACTGAATTTAGGCAAGTCGTTCATTTAAGACCTGAACAAGACTTTGATTTATGACAGAGCATATGGGCTGACAGCATCTCCCCACATTCGTGCGCAACTATGGAGCTGTGTGACCTCTCAGAAGGGCTCTCTGAAGAATATGATTCAAAAATCTTAAGGTTGTGGCCGGTATTGCCTATTTTCAACCAGCACATGAAATAAAACTACGTCTCATTAATGGGAAATCACAGTGACAGGTCTGGCCCTCTATGTTATTGTTATTCACCTATTAGTAAAGGAAAGGATAATTGAAAGCAATAGGTTTACCTCTTGAACTTAAAATATGTTACTTAATCTATCAATTATTTTCAAACCATACTCTATGATACCCATAATTTTAACCAGGCAGCTAAAAGAGGACAATAATAGCTACCATTTACTGCTCACTTACCATGCTGTAGGGGTTCTGAATGCATTGTCGCCAGCCTGCACAAAAGCCAGGCAGAGGTAGGCATCGGTACCTCTGTGCTACATTTGAGAGAACTGACGCATTAATAACTTGCCCAAGGTCAGCTACTCAGAGGAAAACAACATTTGAACGCAGGTCTCCTTGGTCTTAAAGCCAGAGCCCACATCACTCTGCCACCGTAAGCAGGAATATGAAATAATATGAACCAGGAGAGAAATGTGTGATGTGTCTATTTCATAACTCTCGGTATGTCTGAGGCAGAATTTCTAAAATATTCAAACACCACAGATCCCAGAAAAATCATTAGCATTACTATCCAAAATCACAGTAGGCTCGGAAGTTTATGGGCTGGATCAGCAAGGACAATGCAGGACTGCTGAGCAGGTGTGAACTCAGGCCCAGGCCTGCTGACGGCTCGCCATCCCTGGGCTGGGTTTGATGGGTGTAGTCTTTATTTTGCAACCTCGTGACCAGGAAAATCCGTGCTGTCTGTCTGAATACATAATTAGGGAAATGGGACCTCTGTGTTTCTGCAAGTGTGACTGCCAGGAGTCAATGCAAAGTTGGTTTGGGGATGTGAGGGTGGAAGTGGTCCTGGCCCTATTTCCAGACTCTCGGCGGCGTGACTGGCCACCCCGGGGGGAGAACCCCCCTGCATCAGCAGCATCTCATGCCGACCGGGTCCTGCCTCCCGCGACTCGCTCCAGCTCTCTTTTGTCTGCACTGACCCCTCACTTCTTGTCTCCTCTGTGCCTACCAGTTTGGCATTCTGATGGGTTTGCTTCACTGGCTCCCCACCCTCCCACTTTGTTCCACAGTCTGAGGCTTGACTCCTTCATCCTGGCCCGGCGATTTTCTCTCTCTGCACTCCTGGTAACGGAGCCCTCTGGCACTGCCCCAGGACGCCGTCCTGTGATCCACTCAGCCCAGCAGACCTGTAAACACAGCCTGCCATGCCAAACTTTGCACCCCCTCCCCACTTCTGGCCTCGCGGAGCCGTGCCCTGGATGTCACTTCACCAGCCCACGGTCTCTAGAGCACCTGTGGAATTCAGCCGGGCTAGTTCCAGCCCCTGAAGTCTCTGCCTTGCCCGTGCACACTGTGAAAGGAAGTAAAATTCTGTGAGTCAGAAACGCCAACTCACCAAGACTTGTAGGGAGCATGCTGGCAGAGTTTACTGCCTTCCGGGCACAGAACATGTCCATCCTGGCACAGTGACAGCAGCCATTCCAGAGGCATGGGCCCTACACCCCAGCAGAACTGCCCACCACTCCACCAAAGACCCTGCCAGGCTCCTGGGGTTCCCACTCTATCAGAGGCACCTTTCAGTCCTCTATGCTACCTACTTCCTGATCTTCACGTGCCTGGTGAGGCCAAGAAAGAAATATGCAGCACCCCAAGTGCAGTGAGGGTGCCCCAGCCCATCAGAGCCGCACCAGTATGGGTAAGTCCCAGCAGGAGGATGGGAGGGTAGGAGCCAAGACTACATTCTCCACCTCCTGCACCTATGAGGACCTTTCAGATGCTATGTAGCTGGGTTATGACTTGTCCTTCCAGGCTTTTACCGGAACAAGGCTTCAGTTCAGGTGACACCTGAAGGATGAGTAGGAGGAAAAGAGTTGAAGGGAGTTGGGGACGTGGGAAGAAGCATTCCAATCAGCTGGGAAGTCGGGACAACTTAGTGAAGGACCTGAAAGTTCAGGGTACATTAAAAAAAGAAAAATTGAAAGGAAGTAGGCATGCTGGAGTATAGAAAAGAGGCAGAGAAATGAGAGATGACACAG
This sequence comes from Physeter macrocephalus, assembly GCF_002837175.3. Taxonomy (NCBI): domain Eukaryota; kingdom Metazoa; phylum Chordata; class Mammalia; order Artiodactyla; family Physeteridae; genus Physeter; species Physeter macrocephalus. The sequence goes on along the minus strand of NC_041219.1, from coordinate 73,343,080 downwards.
AGGATGTATAAAGACAAGTCATACAGTGTCTCTCAGGCCACTCAGAGTTTTTATTTTTATTTTAACCTGATGGAAATGGGAAACAAATGGTTTTGATGAAGGGAATGACATGGACAGAAAGATTGCTCCGGTCACAGTGTTGAATTGAATTAGGTGTGGTGGAGGGAGAAGGCATGCCTACACAGTGGATATGGGGGTGAGATGTCTGTTGTCAACTCCACCCCAGATCCACTGCCTTCTCCATGGGCTCTCATCACAGGTGGGAAGTTGGGAATGACATTTTGCTCTCTCCCTTGCCCACAGGGGAGTTTAGATGATGCCAACGAGAGGCCCTTGTGCAAGAGGTGGAAAGTGGAAGAGACACACCATGTTTCTCCAGCGGTGTCAGCGGCTGTGTACAGATGTGAGGTTCACACTGGTTTCCAGGCAAGCTCCTGCAACTCAGCCTCTTCAGCAAGGCAGGCAGCTGAGCTCAATGGCATTCAGGTTACCCTAAAATATCTGGCTGCCAAGATTTCCTTAAAGTTAGTAGCTGGTTTTCCCAACCTTGATTGCCTTAGCTTATGTATCCAAAGGTTACGAACGCTTCTAATCCCCTCTGTTAAATCCCTCCCACTTGAAATATCTAGAGTGGTTTCTGTTTTCCTTACTAAACCCCAACTGTTCAAGGGTTAAAGGAGGTTAAGAAGTTCTCGCAGTACTGGGGGTGAGAAATTATGGAGGCTTGGTCTAGGGTATAGGCAGTGAGGATGGAAAAAATAGGACGGATTTAATGTACATTTAAGAAGTGGCATCTACAGGACATTGTTATTAATTGGATGGGGGGAATAAGGGAGATGAAGGGGTCAAAAATGACCACCAAGTTTTTGGCTTTAAGGTCAAGCAATCTTGCTAAATTTGCCATACAGTCCACGTAGCTGGAAGGGGTGTGGACATCAGGCTGCCCCAAGTGGCCAGCCCTACCAGGGCTCCTTTCCAGATTGAAGCACTGAGGCCAAAGAAGAAGTAAGGAAGTCTACGGTATGATGGTGAAGAAGATGTGCCCTTTGGCTGGATGTAAAAATCTGTATCCTAGATGTTAAGGGCCATTGTAATGGCTTATCATCTTTTTCAAAACTGCTCCAACCTGTTCTAGAGCAGAGGAAGTCAGTTAAGCCAAGTTCTGTCCAAATCTCCCCCTAAAAGGAGGCTGCTAGGGAAATGACAAGGCAGCTGGGGTCAGGGTGAGGGCTGAGTGACTGGGATGGAACAGGAGCTTCCTACAGCAGACTACAGAGGATGTGGACCACCAAGAAGGCAAACCAGTTTAAAAGCCACAAGGCAAAGTTTAGATTCAAATACCAAAGAGAGAAAGTTCAAACACTAAGCTATGAGAAGAGAAGATCACAATATATGTCATGGGAGATGGCAGAATCAGAGACAGAGCAGATCAAGAGCATATAAAGTTGTATATGTTTGGAGGGGGTGGGTAAGGGGGCGTTCCCCCCAACATCTGGAACTCAGGGCAAATTGGGGGAGGGTAATGATGGTCTCGACAGCTTATGGGAGCGGGGCAGATAGTATTTTCCTTGCCCATCTTTCCATTCAGGGATGTTTTGATTACAGGAGGACAAGGCTTACCCATAGACTGAGGTCACTGACTACACCTTCTGGAATGATTTCTAAAGTGCATTCTTGAGAAGCATAGCTGTAAGTGATTCTCAAATGCACCAAAGAGGAGGTATCTGAGTACTGCCTTTGGAATATGTGAAGGCTTTAGGATAACTACTCAGCTTCCTCAGTGATCTCCCTTCTTTAAGAAATTATGATCCATTAGATTCTACGGTTGTTGAAGACAAGGTTCCATATTGAATCCCTAATGCCCCTCACAGTGTACAATAAATATCAGTTTAACAGATGAAGATAGAATAGCAGATTCCAAGACATTGGGCAGCTTTATCCAGTGGGCTAACCACAACCTTTATCCATGTGTCTATCTGTGGGGAAATACACCCAGAATTCCCACTCAAATATCAGGAACACCACTCCACAACTAGAATGGGATCAAGAATGGCCCCTCTCACCACTTTCTTCATTTCTCAGCAACTCCTCGAAACAGCCTCTGGTGATGGCTCCCAAAGCCTGGAGAAGGGGCTTTACCAAGGGAGGTGAAAGTCTTGGCTGGGGGATCCCCTTGGGGGCTGAAGGGAGAAGGTGGCTTTTAGAACCCTAGACTCCTGCTGGTGACAACCCCAGGAGCACGCCTCAGGCCTCGGTTCCCTATTGCCTGGCTTTGCTACTTAGTACACAGCAAAGACAAGTTATCTAAAGTCTCTAAACCTGAGTTTGTCTATCTGTAAAGTGGAGTTCGTGGTGCCTCATTCAAAGAATGCAGAGAACTAACGAATGTTTGTAAGACACCTGCCTTAATACCTGTCCACTAAAATATTCCAAAGCTGCATTCTCTTCCAGAATTCACCTCCTAATTCCAGCCTTAGAGACTGGCTCCGCTGCTCCCATTCTACTGTACTCACATACCTCTTCTCTCCTCCCTCATTTGCTCCAGAACCCAACACAGTCACAAAGCTCTTCTCCTAATCTCCTGACCCCAAAGCCACTGTATTCTATATCAACGTGTCTCGAAGTAGATGAAGAGCAAAATCCAACTCCCTTCAGGTGGGAACTATCAGAAGGTGCATTTTTGCTGGAAGTTGCTCTCTTCAATTCAAATGCCAGGGGCAGAAGGCATAGCTAGAGGACAGACGTCACTACATTAAAAGGAAGACAATCATTTCCCAGAAAACACGCAGCTGCAATTTGCATTCTACAGGAAGTAGAGCAAAGCCTTTTAAATTCCCTCCCGAAGCAGATTTCTGCAATTATTAGAACTTAAAAATACAGATGTTAAAGACCATGGCTTAAGGAGTTAGTTAAATATGCGCAACTGCAGATGGAAAGACTGAAAATTTTCTGCAATTGGTATTAAATACCCTCATACAATAAAGGGACACTGCCAACACATATGGCATAGTGGAGAAAAAATGACCCACTGAAGAAAAAAAAAAGGGGGAACCCAAACAAGCTATTTCCTTTAGTTGGACCACCACAGAGATGGCTAGTGCCAACCCAATATCCATTCTCTGCTCTCTCTTTACTAAAGAGCTCCCTACATTATTGGAGGAGCCTTAAATAAAAAACTGTATTTCTAGTCCCTTGTGATAGGATTGGACAAAGCAGAAGTCATTGGGTAGAGCTTATAAGAAAAGCTCTTTAAAGGAGACTTGCTCAGCTGGTAGACACCCTTTTATCCTTCCCTGCAGGAGCTCCAGCAGCCATCTTATGACTATGAGGCAATCTTGAGGGTGGATGGAAGCTGGAATAGCATGGAGCATAAGTCTGGGATAGTGATGGCACTATTACTACTTCATATTACCCCTGGACTCCTTTCCTCTAGACTTCTGTTATGGGACCAAAAAAGAAATTCCTAATTTGTTTAAGCTGCTGTTATTTTGGCTCATATGCAGTTCTTAACTGATACTCACACCTAGCGTAGGTTTCCATTAGTTTCCTTGTGAATGAGGATTATAAGTTAATATCAGGAACATAATACTTTTTTGGTAATTATATATGAATTCTTGTTTTAATTTAACTATTGAATAAAATTTATACCAATAGTTCTAAGTGTAGGTTAAATCTAGTCTTTTGTTGCCTTTATAAAGTGCCAGTCTCTATTACAGATAGCTCTCTGCACTGGGTGGACACCACCTGAAAATGGATTCAAGGACCGTGCCCCTAAGGGGCAGGTGAGGTAAGTGGCTGTTTAGTATATCTTATTCCTATTTGTGCTTCACACAATAACACAAACATGTATCTCTCTGAAGCATTTCTAAGGATTTTCATCAGCAGTGACAAGGGAAACACAGGAGTTAAAAGGCTCCCTTTTCATGCAGCCTCTCTTGTTTCCACTACACAGCTAGGCCAGGAGAACCCAGAAAAAGGCAGGGGTCACTTTGTGGAAATCCTTATGGATTTGTCCCCTGCTCCTCACTCTACGTTTCCGGTCTCATTCTGGATCAGCCTCAATCAGTATGAGAAGCACCTGGGCATGGGAGAGACCAGGCTGATACTTACGAAGAGAAGAGCCAGGGAGATCCCCCTACAGTGGTCTTATACTTGGCTCTCCCCTAGTTGTCTTTTGTACGTAAGAACTCCAGGAACATTGAGCATATGTTAAATTCGGGACCACATGCAGGAGTGTTTATGATAATCACAAAACTACAGATAATTTCAGCAGTAATAAAATTCATTTCCTATACTTAATATTACCTGCTCTGTGATGCTATGCAAAGACTAATAAGTGCATAAACTTCTTGAGCAATGTTACATAAACATAAAATGTGATTCATGTGTATGTTTACAACCGCAAAAACACATTAATTGATAGTCTACAGAAAGACTGAAGTTCTTTTACAAATTAAACAGGGCGCTTCCCTGGTGGCACAGTGGTTAACGATCCACCTGCCAATGCAGGGGACACGAGTTTGAGCCCAGGTCCGGGAAGATCCCACATGCTGCGGAGCAACTAAGCCCGTGCGCCACAACTACCGAGCCTGCGCTCTAGAGCCCGCGAGCCGCAACTACTGAAGCCTGCGCGCCTAGAGCCCGTGCTCCGCAACAAGAGAAGCCACGGCAGCGAGAAGCCCGCGCACCGCAACAAACAGTTGTTTAGAGTTGGTTAGAGTCTTTGTAGTATAACGAATACCCCGGCCTTGTAAACCGGAAAAGGAGAAAGTCACACCTCCCTAAGACTCAAGGAAGAAGCACTAAAACCTCACCATCAGCACCCAAAGCTGAAATTCTACATAAACTATTCCTTGAAATAATGCTTCATTGTAAATAAACATAAACCCGAAGTACTATGTCAGTATTAAAAATAACCCATTCAATTACATTTTTCTCGATGCAACTAGAGAAAGCCCATGTGCAGCAACAAAGACTCGGACACAACTCAGCCAGGAAGGAAGGAAGGAAGGGAGGGAGGGAGGGAGGGAGGGAGGGAGGAAGGGAAAGAAAGAAAGAGAAAGAGAGAGAGAGAGAGAGAAAGAAGGAAAGAAAGAAAGAAAGAAAGAAAAGAAAGGAAGGAAGAAAGGAAAGAAAGAAAGGAAGAAAGAAAGAAAGAAAAAAGAAAGAGGAAGGAAGAAAGATAAAGAAAGAAAGAAAAAGAAAGATTATAAATAGGGATACTTGTGCTAATTTGCTGAGGATGCAACTAGAAAACCCAGCCTTCTATTCTGGGATTTTATACCTGGTGCCTTTAGCAAAGAGCATTATCAATGGTTTAAAGTCACATTTGGCTTCTGGTGAATAGCAGCGGGGTTTCTCTTCTCCTAAGATCCTCCTGTGAGGCGATGTGCCTTCCTCCAGCGGTGTGCCTGAAAACACTAACAGTGAGAGCAGTGCGCACGCCCAAAGGAGGGATTCCGATCTATCATCGGGATCTATTATCCCCCTCTGGTCCCCGCCCCCCATGGTCCCCACCTTGATTTTAGCATCAACCCTAAACTTTTTCTTTTAGATGTTCTTACACTGACTGATGAAGTTTTTGATGTAAAATAATGTAGAATGACTAAATTCTTGTCCACTACCCCAAACAGAGGTGATTAAGAAAGGCATCTGCACACCTGATGGTACATCTTTACAGCAGTACAGGCAGGAGGCTCCACACCCCTGGGCAGGTCCAGGGCCTTTAAAGCCATTAGAGATGCACAGGTAGTTTGTCCCAAACACCCTAGTCACCTCTCCAGGAGAGTGGTAAGGCTGGTAGAACCCTAAAAAGGCAGAAAACCTCTTCTCCATGGCAACGTTAATGCTCCCAGGAGAGTTCGCTTTCTGTTGGAACTTCAAGACTCTGCAAGCAAACATGATAAGACCTTGCAAAGTCACAAGGTGACTAGAATGAGTGTCGGGCTTAGAATACTTAGGCAGGGGTGAGGGGAGAGGGTGGGACCTGGGGTGTTTCCTTTAATTAGAGTCTCTATAGGTAGTGATTTCCCTACTTAACCAAAAAAAAGCAATGGAAGCAGCTCCCCGCCTCACCCTTAAAAGGAGAAAGATGGGTATCTTTAATTGAAATCAAAGCATCACAGAATTCTTTAATTATAGGCTCAAAGGGGTTTTGAGCTCATCTTGCAGCTCCTTGGTTTTCAGCAGGACGGTATTAAACCTTCCTGAAAAGATAAGACTCAACCTATTTTTAAACATACCCAAAGAGGACATTCTAGTCTTCTGTTCCTTTGTTAGACAGGGGAGTTTTTTTCCCTTTCTAACCTCACCACAGGTGAACTTTCCTATTACTAACCTGAGCCTTCACATTAGAGTTTGGCTTAGTTTGCTCAGTGGAAATGAACTGCCGGTCACATGTACTTCCATGTGTCCATATGTATGAAATTATAACAATCAATTAAGATATTTGGGTTTAAATCAATACATTTGGAGCTAGATGCCAATGGAATTACTGACAAAACACTGCCACCCTTCTTTTTTTCATACCTTTTTCTTTCTCTACCATGAGCTCCAATACACTTGAACACACATACACACTACAACAAAGGTGAACAGTCACACTGGTAAATTAAAAAACATCCCTGAAACAGCTAGTTAACATTTAGATCTTGGCCCTCACTACTCACATCAGGTGGTAATAGTGAAGGGCACAGACACTGGAGCCTACTGTCTGTGCTTAAATCCTGGGTCTGGGACCATGGGCATATTTTGTAATCTCCCTATGTGTCTATTTTCTCATCTGAGGAATGGAGACAATAATAGTATCTACCTTAGAAGATTGTGGAAAGGATTCGTGAGTTACTATATTAAAAGCCCTTAGAATGGTGTCTGGGCTCTAATCTTAAATGCTATATATTTGTTAGCTATTGTTACATCCTCCTTGCAGCAAAGGGACATTCGGAGCCTCGATGTTCCAGAAGGCAAAAGTCTGAGAAAGAAAAGAGTAGGACTCAAGTTTAAGGGGAGTGAATAGCAAGAAGAGTGATCAAGGTGAGAAATTTAAAAAGACAAAAAGCAAATAAGAGAAAAAAAAAGCTACAGGGAAAGAGTAAAAGCAGACATTTAATGGGGGAAAAGGTAGAAAGAGAAAAATATAAGGTGAAAAAAAGAAAAGTAAAAAGGAAACAAGAATAAAAAGGTGGGCATGAAAAAGGGAAGAAGAAAAGAAGGACTGAGAATAACAAAGGAGACCAAACGTTAGAAAAGACTCCACTTACAGCTTGAGCTGGGTATCAGAAAAAGAAAGGAGTGAAAGAGAAAACAGAAATGTTGGAACAGAAGAGATGGGGAGAGGGGAGGTAAGAGTGGTAACAGGAAAGGCTTCATTTGCAGCAAGGCCTCTTTGTCTTTGAATTAGGGGAAGTTTACATCCAAAATTAACACCTCTGATCTTCTAGACTTCCTTCCCAATTTCTCCTGTTGCCTTAGAGCCTGCCCCAGACTTGCCCCCTAAGGTTTGCCCCATGAGCTGTCTGACTTGCGTCTGGTCCGCTCTACCGACAAAGCCAAGATGCAGTGCTCTAGTCTTCACTTCATTTTCACTAAATACTCCAACCATACTTATATTTACACCCTCTTCCTTCTCCAAACCGTCAGAAACCTATAAGGGGAGCTGGTATTTCATTTTTAAAAATTATTCACCTTGACGACATCCCTCCTCCCGCCTCCTCTGCTTTTTTTTGGGGGGGGGGGTCGATTTAGAACGAGAGGACAAAACGATACAGTGCTGCAGGGGTATGCCGCTTTTAGGACTACAAATTGTCCTCCCCACCAAAGGGAATTAATCACCCGATCACTTGAAAACAAGACAGAGGTTGGCTCTAGGTATAAAGTAGAATTAGGATTTAAAAGAATACTTTTTCTTTAAAGTCTTATCATTATTAAATTGCCTATTTGGTGCAAATAGGCCTCCCTCTTGGAGAAAGTCGAGAGACCTTAGAGGGCCCTCTAAGCAGATGAAGTGGACGGACCGCGAGCGTCTCCTCACGCGGGGGTGAGCTTGGGCCGCCGCCGCCGCCGCCGCCGCCGGAGTCACGAAGTCAGACGCGGCGCGTCGCCGCCCAGGACTCGGGAGACTGCAGCAGCGCGGCCACGGCCCCGGCGGCTCCTGGAGGCTGGGAAGAGACGCGACTCCTGCAGACACGTGACCTCCTCCCAGCCGCCGCTTCCCGCGACCCAGATCCGTCCCCGGAACCCGCGCTCGGCGGGGCGGGCCGTGGGACACGTAGCGACGGCCCCAGTCCCTGCTGCGCCCCGGTGCGCGTGCATTCGGCGTAGTTCTCCCCTTGGTTCAAGCGCCACTGGCAATAAAGACTGTTTCGGGGATCACCCGGGAGAATGCAGGAAGGAAAGACGTTTGGTTTGCCATCTATCTACCTGTATATAGAGAGATTAATATCTATTCTCTCCATCCCCGCCCTGGCAGACCCGAGCGGCGGCAGCGGGACCGGAGACCCGGGAGCCCCGCAGGACGCGCTTTCCCCGCGGCCTCCAAGGCCCCTTGCCGTCCGCTGTTCCAAGCGGCAGGGGCAGTGCGCAACTGCGGGCACCTCCCGGTAACTCTCACTAGCAGTGAGTCATGCTCCCGGGGTGGCTCTGGGGAAAGGTAGCCCGGCTGGTGCTGGCCTGTGTTTTCCCCGCGCCGGGCGCCGCGGCTGCAGGGCTAGCGCGCGCGCGCACGGGTTCCCCGCGCAGTGATGTGGCAGCAGCTGCAGGTCGGATCACGTTGCTGGCCCTGTGCTGGTACCCGTTTGAGACAAGATTAAGGAGGGAGGCTTTGGAGGTGCCAGCGGTAGTAAACGTGGGCTCTGCACACTCCCGGAGTCGCTTATCACACAAGGGGGGAGGGGGCGGGGAAGGCACGCAGCGCCACCCGGGGCGCGGCGGAGTTGAGCCAGCGAGTGATAATGCTGCATCGCTTTCCGCGGTAGCCCCTCTCGTGCCACCCCATCCTCTCCCCCTCCCTCCCTGCCGCGTTCCTCGGGGAGCGCCTGAGGCCCCAGACGTCGTCATCTGCGGCTGTGATTAGTGGCACCGCAATTCCGGCTGCTGCGGGAAGTTTGGGTGGCCCAGGGACACTGTGTGGCCGAAAGACACTTGGATTGCGACATTCTGACCCACTGGCTACATTTTCGTTTATTTTAAATCCTTCAGGAAGCGGATTTCAAGTTGTCCCCTTTCGGGGCAACGTCCAATCAGGGCTAAGGGGTCCCCGCCGGCCACCGAGCGGTGAGCAAACAAGTCTCCAAATTGTCCTTTGGGACTGAAGTTGACCCACCGCGAATTCTCTTTCTCTTTCCTTTTTCTGGTCCAAACCAATAGCACAGTCGGTGGAAAAGCAAAAAGCCACGTTCACGTTCCTGAACCGCAATGACAGACGGATTGAGAGAGTCGCACTTCCGAGCCGAGGAAGCCCTGGCTGCTCTGCACCCCCCGGCGCCCCCCCACTCCCCCAACACTCCCCCAGCTGACTGCACCGCCCTCGGGAAGATGAATAGCTTGGCTGAAGTTGTTTTTCCTTTCCGGTGGCCCTGATCAGGTGTCCCCGCCCCCTCCCGCCGTTTGCCCTCCCTCACAGCTTTCTCCAGACGCCCCCTCCCGGCCCGGCCCCTCCTCCCCCGCCCCCCTCCGGGCTGGACCGCGGATGGTACGTTCCGCACGTGAGCTGGGTGCTGGTCTGGCCGGCGACGCGCGTGCCCTGTGGCCAAACACTGCCCGGAGTGAGAGCAAACTACCAGCGCAGTGGGGCCGGCGCGAGTGTGCGTGCGTGTGTGTGCGTGTGTGTGCGAGAGAGCGAGCACGGTGGGAGGAGGGGACCAACCGCTTCACACTTTCAACACTGCACTGAAGAGGGAGAGAGAGAGAGAGAGACTGGAGACGTACAGATCCCCCCAAGGTCTCCCAAAGCTACCGTCCCACAGATTATAGAACAGAACCCCAAAAATCGAAACAGAGGAAACGGACAGCGGTGGAACATGGACGAAGGAATTCCTCATTTGCAAGAGAGACAGTTACTGGAACATAGAGATTTTATAGGGTAAGGTGCACGCACCCTTGCGAATATCTGTCTAGGCTTCAGTTTGATTTTTTTCTTCTCCAGAAAGTGGTATGGAGCGGGCGAGGGCAGAGCCCCTCCCCGAATGGATGCCTGATGCTGATTTCTATTTTGCAGACTGGATTATCCCTCTTTGTATATGTGTAAGCCCAAAAGGAGCATGAAGCGAGACGATAGCAAGGTAAGTGTAAGTTTCTGATGTTCCCCATAACCTGCCTGAATAGTTAATTAGGGCCATTGATTTCACAGCGAAGCTCTGCCCGCAAAATATATTCCAGCTTCCCCGACTGTGAATTTTAAGTGGTTTGCGGGATACCCTCAAGGGGAGATTAAACATCATACCTGAATTTAAATTGCATTTCAGAACAGTCCAGAGGAAAGAGTTGTCTTGGGCATAGTTTCTCACATAGTTGGTTTTTTTTTTTTTTTTTTTTTTTTGGTGGTGGGGCGGCGGTATTGTAATATCCAGTAAATGAATGTTTAGCTTATTGTTTTCTCTCTTCCATGACTCTCATATATTAAGGATACCTACAAATTACCGCACAGATTAATAGAAAAGAAAAGAAGAGACCGAATTAATGAATGCATCGCTCAGCTTAAAGACTTACTGCCTGAACATCTAAAGTTGACAGTAAGATGCAGATTTTTATTCTTTGCCGCTCTCCAAGGGCGTGTTAATAGCCTGGTACTACTCCCAGAGATATAAGAATAAATGTAAATATCAGATTCCTTACAACCTGTGCTATAGGGGGGTAGAGTTTCCTGCAAACTCAAGAGTAGGTGTTCACAACTGAAGGCAAGAAATCATTTATAACCTGTATTGTGGAAAGCTCAAGAAGTATAGGAATAGTACTTCTTTCAAAGTGTTTGCTTAAGTTGCTGTGCTGACTGGAGAGCCAGTGAAGCCAAATGTGTGTTTTTAAGTCACCAAGTGCCCCCTTCTTTTTTTGCACTGCAGACTCTGGGGCACCTGGAGAAAGCGGTGGTCTTGGAATTAACTTTGAAACACTTAAAAGCTTTAACAGCCTTAACGGAGCAGCAGCATCAGAAGATAATTGCTTTACAGAATGGTAAGTCAGTTCAGGGAGGCCAGCCCACCCCGAGGAAGCCGGGCAGCCCACAGAGGAGCAGTGTTAGGACTCTTCCCCCAGCCCCACCTCCTTCCTGGGGCCCACGGGCTCACTTTCATTTGTTAAATTGCTTACACTTTCCTTTCACTGGAAAGTGCCCATTTCCCCAAGCATCCTAAAGGCTTTCAGCCGAATTCAGAGGAGTCAGATTTGTATTTAAAGTGGCGGCTGCGCCCTCTCCACTTCGGTTTTTCAGCGGGGAGTAGAGCGCCTCCCCCCCTCCCCACTCCTCCCACCTCTGGGCAACCGGTGGCTTATATCTCTCGAATACGGAGGAAAAACCGAGATCACTTTAGTCAATGCAGGGCCCACGTGATAAGCAGATGTTTTAACGTCGGTATTTTTCTTCTTGCCTCCATTCCTCTGTTCCCCACCCCCGCCCCTCACCCCTTCCTCATCCTAGGGGAGCGATCTCTGAAATCGCCCATTCAGTCCGACTTGGATGCGTTCCATTCGGGATTTCAAACATGCGCCAAAGAAGTCTTGCAATACCTCGCCCGGTTTGAGAGCTGGACGCCCAGGGAGCCGCGGTGTGTCCAGCTGATCAACCACTTGCACGCCGTGGCCACCCAGTTCTTGCCCACCCCCCAGCTGTTGACTCAACAGGTTCCTCTGAGCAAAGGCACCGGCGTGCCCTCGGCCGCCGCCCCCGCCGGGTCCGGGGCCGCCCCCTGCCTGGAGCGCGCCGGGCAGAAGCTGGAGCCCCTCGCCCACTGCGTGCCGGTCATCCAGCGGACTCAGCCCAGCGCCGAGCTCGCCGCCGAGAACGACACGGACACCGACAGCGGCTACGGCGGCGAGGCCGAGGCCCGGCCGGACCGCGAGAAGGGCAAAGGCGCGGGGGCGAGCCGCGTCACCATCAAGCAGGAGCCCCCCGGGGAGGACTCGCCGGCGCCCAAGAGGATGAAGCTGGATTCCCGCAGCGGCGGCGGCCTGGGGGGCGGCGCGGCGGCGGCGGCGGCCGCGCTCCTGGGGCCCGACCCGGCCGCCCCGGCCGCGCTGCTGAGACCCGACGCTGCCCTGCTCAGCTCGCTGGTGGCGTTCGGCGGAGGCGGGGGCGCGCCCTTCGCGCAGCCTGCGGCCGCCGCGGCCCCCTTCTGCCTGCCCTTCTACTTCCTCTCGCCTTCGGCGGCCGCCGCCTACGTGCAGCCCTTCCTGGACAAGAGCGGCCTGGAGAAGTACCTGTACCCGGCGGCGGCCGCCGCCCCGTTCCCACTGCTGTACCCCGGCATCCCCGCCCCGGCCGCCGCCGCCGCCGCCGCCGCTGCCGCCGCCGCCGCCGCCGCCTTCCCCTGCCTGTCCTCCGTGTTGTCGCCCCCTCCCGAGAAGGCGGCAGCCGCCGCCGCCGCCGCGACCCTCCTGCCGCACGAGGTGGCGCCCCCTGGGGCGCTGCGCCCCCCGCCCCCGCACGGCCGCACCCACCTGCCCTTCGCCGGCCGCAGCGAGCCGGGGAACCCGGAGAGCTCCGCTCAGGAAGATCCCTCGCAGCCAGGAAAGGAAACCCCCTGAATCCTTGCTCCCCTTAGAGGAGACCCGGGTTCACGCGGAATCGTAATAAGTTAAAACACCCTTAACGTTTCCAAGGGAGGAAGTGTAAGAGATGCACGACGGGCTTAAAAGAAAACAAAACAAAACAAGCAAAAAAGTCCACAGGTGTTTTGTGTGCGTTTGGAGTTCCTGTTTTGCTCGTCCCTCACCGCCCACCAACCTCCACACACTAACATCCCTTTCTTCTCCCACCAGCTGTACAAGAACCTCATAGGTATTCTTTTTTCTTTAAAGAACTCCCCGTAGTAAGTTTTGCCTTCTTTTAGGCCACGTTCCATTGTCTTCTAAAATATAGGACCGAATTCTCGAGGAAGTGAGAAGGGTCTGCTCTGCGAGTGAGCTCGCTGAACCAGGGTAGGGGAAAGGTGGCGGAGGAGCTGACGTGGAACCGCAGGTAGCTGCTGTCTGCCTGCGTCTCAAAGCTGTCCTGCTTGCTTTAGGAAGATTTCCACAAATAGAAGGAGGACCTTTTAGAATTCAACTTAGTCTTCAGTATTTTATAATGTTCAGCTTTTCAAGAGGCGTATATTTTTCAAAGAGGAAGCGGTGAGGATGCAGTCGCTCATGTTGCAACCTATTCTGAAGCGGTGTGAATGGTGTCTCTTAGTAAGTTGCGCTTGTTTAAGGAGATGCGGAGTTGGGCCAACGTCAGAACTAAGTCAGGGAAGGAGATGGATGAGGAAGGCCAGAGTCATTCTCAGTACATTTGCTAGCACTTTATTGAGAAATTGACCGTGAATCAATTAACTCATCTTAATTTCATATATATATATGAAATTGAGTGCATCTGTTTTCACCCTGTCATTATTTAATCCATCATGTTTCTAAGTTTGTATCATCTTGGTGTTAAAAAACAAAAAAAGAATGTGCGCTGAACTTAAAAAAAAAAAAAAAAGTAAAGAAAAGAAAACAAGTCCGAACTGATTTATCCTATATTCTGTTAATTCACAAGAGTGGAGGAGGAAAGCATTAAACTGGTCCGTTTGGGTTGGAAATGCTGTAAAGATGTGGAATGAAGCCCTGTGAGGCCTTCCTATCTCCAAGTCTATGTATTTTCTGGAGACCAAACCAGATACCAGATAATCACAAAGAAAGCTTTTTTAATAAGGCTTAAACCAAGACCTTGTCTAGATATTTTTAGTTTGTTGCCAAGGTAGCACTGTGAGAAATCTCACTTGAATGTTATGTAAGGGGTGAGACACAACAGTCTGACTATGAGTGAAGAAAATATCTGGGTCTTTTAGTCAGTTTGGTGCATTTGCTGCTGCTGTTGCTACTGTTTGCCTCAAACGCTGTGTTTAAACAACGTTAAACTCTTAGCCTACAAGGTGGCTGTTATGTACATAGTTGTTAATACATCCAATTAATGATGTCTGACATGCTATTTTTGTAGGGAGAAAATATGTGCTAATGATATTTTGAGTTAAAATATCTTTGGGGGAGGATTTGCTGAAAAGTTGCACTTTTGTTACAATGCTTACGCTTGGTACAAGCTTATGCTGTCTTAAATTATTAAAAAAAATAAATAAACACTGTCTGCAAGAAACCAGCTGGTTTAGAAAAGTTTAGTATGTGAAGATAAACTAGAAATTATCTTTATATTCTAGTATTTTCAGCACTCCACAAATTCTATTACCTAAAATAAATATTGCCACGCTATTTTGTGATTTTAAAATTCTTACTAAGGAATAAAAACTTTAATATATGTACGCTATGAGATTGTCTAATAACTAAAAAGACATAATGGATGCTCGGATAGTTTTAAGATAATCTATGAATATAGGGATAAAAGTCATTTAGGTTCTCAGATACACAACTTTATTTGTCACTGGCTTGATATCACACATTTGCAATCTCTTGCAAGCCTCCAGGCTCTGGCTGTGTCTACTTGCTTGTTCCCAATGTATCTACATGAAAAGTGCAAAAGAAAAACCTACCAGTCACTTCCATGGTTTACGTTAGACCCAGTTTGCTAATGTTTTTATGACTGACGGACCTTTTCATCTTTGACACCAGGAAGCCTCTGTTGTGTGGTCTGGTGCTTCTGGGTCCCCTATAAATACTCTGTCACTTAGGGGTGGTTAATTTCTCGGTATACTTTAGCTTCTCAGCCTTGATCAAATAATTCTCTTGTGGGACTTTATCATGGAATTCAAGGAACAGAAATAATTAGTTCTAGACTTTTCTCAAGTTTATAATCAAATTTGTGATTAGATACCAACTGTGCAAAAGATTGTCAATATTTAGTTTCAATAACGTTCTTCACAAACCCCTTGATTTTTGAAAGGTGTTGAAATAATAGTCAAAATTTATGAGATGTAGAAAAAGTGCTCCCTCTGCTGACTTTATGGCAACCAAACTGCAAGTCATAGAAAAAGTGGAGCCGGAAGGAACCTCGGAGATCAGCTGTCCGGCCCCTGCCTTTTAAATATGAGAGAAATGAAGCCCAGAGTTATCAGATATCTTCCCAAGACCACAAAGCTACCTGGAGCCAGCACTAGAGGCCAGATCTGTTGTATCCCCCAGTCAGTGACCTACTTCCTGCTGCAGCATCTTGAACCAAATAAACCGAATTTGGGCAGCATTCATGAAACATCATGAATAAATCACAGGAAAAGGAAATAAAAATTAACATTACGAAACCATGTAGGATTTTTGAGCATTGTAAGTTATTGAACTTTAGAAAAATATTCTGTCCAAACCAGAATAATGGAAAAAAGTAGCATTTTAAATATTTTGAGCTACATGTTCATGTCATATTGTAATCATGTGTTTCATAGCCAAAAAAGATGCAAAGTAAGTCAGAGGATAATAAAATGTTTTAGCATTTGTATGATTTTGGTATAATAAAACAAAAAACCTTAGGGTTGGACCAGATTTTATAGATTAGTTGTTTAGTCCAAATGCCTCTATACTAGCATGGTAATAGGATAAAGTTAGTGAGGATAGAACTGCAAAATAATATTGTCTATATTGCATCTGAAAAATGTTATTTTGGTCATTGATTTATTTTAATGAACCAAAAGGCTGGACTCATTATAATTTGCTAAGGAGGATTCTATACCTACAGCGGTCAAGTTTAGCCTAAACCCTTTGTATTATATGTGATTTTTCAATATACGACAAATATGAATCTTGAGTCAATAATATTTTACACGTATAGTATTATACGAATTAATTTTACATACACATATCTCTTAGCAAAGTTTATATTGAACTGATAAACATCATTTCCTCCCGCAAAGAGCTAAGCACACTTTTAAGGCACTAGAAACTACATTTTAATAGCTCTTTAAAGTATGACTGGAGTTTTAGTTCCTATCGTTGTGAAAACTATTTCTCATTTAGTTCTCTGTTACTAGCCATACAGGCCATAAATTTTGTTATTGCCCATCAAAAGTATGTCACAGAAGCCTCAGGCTGTTCCTGTCTATGTCACAGGTCGATTCTGAACCTCTCCACGGGAGGTGATTGCCATTTGAGGTTCTGGGAAGACAAGGCTGGGCAGACTAGGGGCTTTTACTTTAGACGGAAATGAACAGAGCCCTCATGAACGAGTTAAGCCCATTATAATGCTAAAAGCTGGCTGTACTATTGTGATCATAGTATTTTATTTCGGAGAGCAATCTGATGTTTTTCATTAAACAAAATTTCTTAATCTATTGGACCCTCAGATCAACATATTTAGGCCCACCCATTGTTTTAACTGTGCTGTTTTAAATAAGTTCAAAATGAATATACAGGGCATGCCTAAGTCCAATGTAAGTTCCAGTTTTTCATAGAGTTTAATAGGGGATTGACATGGAAAATTATCACATATTTTCTGTGATTAAGATGGGATTTATACTAAACAACATGTGCAGCATGTACTTTTAAAAAATGCTCCAGGGACTTCCCTGGTGGCACAGTGGTTAAGAATCCTCCTGCCAATGCAGGGGACACGGGTTCGAGCCCTGGTCCGGCAAGATCCCACATGCCGCGGAGCAACTAAGCCCGTGTGCCACAACTACTGAGCCCGCATGCCACAACTACTGAAGCCAGCGTGCCTAGAGCCCGTGCTCCGCAACAAGAGAAGTCACCGCAGTGAGAAGCCTGCGCACCACAAAGAAGAGTAGCCCCCGCCCGCCGCAACTAGAGAAAGCCCGTTCGCAGCAACAGAGACCCAACACAGCCAAAAAATAAAAATAAAATAAAATAAATAAAAATAAAAATGCTCCAGGAAAAGAGTCGGACACTTGTCTTAAATTGGGTTTCTTGCACTTGTTCAGTGATTCTATATTCAAAACTCCAAACAAATGGAAAACTCAACCTTTTAAAAAGTTGATGTTTTAAAATCCTGAATTCAGTGATGCCCAATTTATGTGGCTTCAGGGAATGATATGTGCCCCCATGAAACAATGGTTGAGAAAACAGAAGCTTCTGTGTTCAGGTGCCAACATTGTTTACCTTTATTACTTATTTATTTTTAGTGAAGAGCTTAGTAAAATATGTTACACATGTCTTAGAAAAAAAATACCCTACTGAGAAAGTTAACCTTTCTCAATAATTCAGGGTCATGATTATAAACATCACTTTTGCACTACACATGTCATCTGGGAGAACTGGCACCTGCACAGAATTCTCTTTGAGTTCTTATACCCGCTTTTTATAGGTTTTTCAGTCTCTTTATTCAGGGTCAGGCTGCCAGCTATCACTTCTTGATGTGTCAGAGCTCCTGCCTAAGTCTTATCTAATTTGCTACTTCTGACTTACTGTGGGCTGGGAAACCATTTAACCAAAACCACACCCATTTGAAATGCGTCTAAAATTAGAATAAATAGGTTCTAGCAGAGTACCTGAAGGGCACTTCTCTAAATTGTGTGAGCTTGTAGAGGCAGTGACATGTTGATCCTGCCAACTTCTTTTCTCCATTTAATTTTCACATTCTCAGCAAGGTTCCATATCAGAACACTTATGCAAAAGCCTTCAGACACTTTATATATTTTTAATCATTTTTGTTACACACAAAAATGGTTTTCTCCCACAGTAACTTCAAAATAAGGAAATTCCCGTGCCAGAAGCAAAATTTTTGATTTGATGAGCACGTCTTTCTCTCAGGATGATAGGAATAGGGGACCAAGGGCCTTCAGTGAAAACTGATACTGCATTTTGATTCATGGATGACCCTGGACCCCGCTTCTGGTGTGTTATCTCTGCCTCTGGGTTTTGGACATCTTGGGTGGCAGGTCCAGCTAAAGCATTCTGGGGAACTGGCAGGGAGGACGTGTAGGCCCTGACGCTGCCTCTGAATTTAGACGCAGCCATTGGCGATCCTTTGGTGAGAAAGTTTCAGACTCCCTGGCGATTGCAACACATTTCTTTCTCCTTGAGCCTACAGTTTGAAGAAATAGTGGGTTTGGGGATTCAGGCATTTGTTTCGCTCCTACTATACGTGAGGTGCTGTGTAAGTGCTGGCTAATCAAAGATTAACAATCTCTAAGGATCTCAAAGTCTATTAGGGGTGACAGACCCACACTAAAATAAATTACAATGAAACATAGTATGTGCTACACAGGGGTGATTACAATACTTGGGGGTGAAGGTTGCTAACTTCATCTGGGTGGGCCAGAGAAGACCTTGAGAAGTAGCTGGGTTTTACAGAAGGAACAGGAGAGTGAGTCCATCTCCAAAGAGCAGGCTCTGGCACACTCTGGCCCTGTGCTAAGCACCAGGACAGTTTAACTGGCTATATTTGACTTGAGGTCTGAGCGAGTACTTCCTAACTTCTCAGTCTCTTTATAATGTGACTGCCATACTGACTCTCACCATCATCTCCTCCTGAGCATCTGGACCATAAGGTGGGATTGAGGGGTCATGATATTTCCTACTGCAAAGAATAGCATTCATAGCATGATAATATCTAACGAAGTAGAGGGGGAAAAAACAGTACCTCACAAGCAGCTCTGTCTCACCTCATCTGTCTTACAAAAAAAAAAAAAAAAACCAAAAACACTAAGGGTGACTTCCTCTCCTTCAAGTAGGGGCATGATGATTCATGTTCTCCACTCAGTACCCAAAGGGGAAACGAGAGACGGGAGTCCTAGAGGGAGACAAGGAATCCTAAAGCCTGTTTTTTGAAACCTCTGGGAGGAAGCTGAAGCAGGCAACTAGTCCAAGGTTACATAGCTCAGTAAGTAGTAGAACCAAGACTGGAACAAGATTTTTGGTTTTTGAGTCCACTGATCTTTATACTATTACCCATAGTGTAGTAGTTAGGAAGGCGATAGGCTGTTTTCTCATGAAATGAGTTAAGCTAGTCCATTCGCGGTCTTAAGGGGCAGAGTATATGTTTTTGGTGGACAAGGAAAAATTATCACGGTAATAGCCTTTCCAAATTATGGCACAGAGCATGCAAAAATTATGATGGAGAAATTCTGGAAAACAATTTTCAACATCCACAGAAAGAGCCAAACAATTTTGCTGTCTACTCAATTTGGAGACATCCAGAAATGTGTCCTCCTTGGTTTGGAAGTCCCCACATGATCTGGTGAGTTTTCCATCTCTGCCTCTACCCCTCCGTACCTAGTGGGTCTATTGAACTCTAAAGGTTCTCTGTGAAAGAAGGGATCGAAGCAGGCCATGAATCTGGACAGAGGGAACCTTTAGAATTGAGGAAGTAGGAAAGAGGGCCATTTGCTACAGTTTTATATGGGGTATTTTTAGGGTGTTGTAAACTTCAGCTACGGTTTCAATTTGAAGTCTTTTACATATGTGTTTGCTCATGTGTATACATAGAATATCAAATGCCTCACAGCGGACACACTGAGTATCCGCCACATAACTCGGTAATAAACTTCGCTTTCATATACGGCTTTACAGGTTCAGCAGTGTTTCAAAAACCAGTTTTGACAGGGATACTTCACCCTGGATCCAATTCCTGAAGACCTCAGTTACTTAGAGTAATCAGAAGATTCCCTCTGATAGGACATTTTAAAGATACCAGCGTCTCTTTCTGTGACACCTTAAGCAGGGTTTGGTTTTCGAGTATATATTGCGTTAACAGGGCTTATCTGCATCGCTATAACCTAGCTGTGTGATCCGCACGTGACCGAACAGGTGAAGAAGCCTGACTATATGCCCACACCCTGCAGAGCTCTGCAGACACAAGTGGGCGCGATAAAGGATCCAGTTCTGAGCTCTGTGTTTGAAGCGTACTCATTTAAAAACTGGAAAACCAACCCTAGCTCTGAAATCGCCGCTTGAGCGCTGCACAGTGAGGGAATTAAAGCCGAGGGGAATAATGTCACCCGCCTGGAGATCTTCAAGGAGCTCTAGGATTGGAAAGAGAGAAGCATTCTTAGGTTGCCTAGCGATAAATCTGCCGATGCTATCACTCTCGGGGAGCCCGGCCTCCCCCTCCTGTCCCCGCCCGGCTATCCTCTCTCCTTCCCCGCTCTCCCTCCTCGCCCCCCTCCCACGCCCGGGTTCAAAGTACAGCGGCGCGGGGTGAGGGAGCCTGAGCCGGACTAGGCGCCGTCACGTGCGCCCGCACATGCCTGGGCGCACGCTGCGCGGCACGTGAGAGGGGGCGGGGCGAGGGCCGGGAGGCTCTGGCGCACCCCCTTCTGCGCATGCGCACTGGCCCCTGCCCCCGCCTTTACCCTGAAACGGGCTCCGGGGAGCCGGCGGGCTGCAGAGTGGAGGGTGGCCAGGTGGAGGGTCGAGGGTCTACAGCCGAGAGCAGGGCAGGGCAGGGTAAGGCAGGGTAAGGCAGGGCAGGGTAAGGCAGGGCAGGGCAGGGCAGGGTAAGGCAGGGCGGGGCGGGGACGGGGACGCGCCCTCCCGACAGCTGCGCCGCACCCTGCCGCGCCGAGTCCTAGCGGGCCGGCCCGAGGTAGTCATTCATCCCGAATTAAAGCCGGCTGTGACTCGGTGCTCCTCGAACCATTCTGACACAGCAGTTTCCGAGGAGCCCTCCCGGCTCGGGTTAGAGGAAGGTCGACAACCGCCTCGGAGGGCCTTGGGGCGGGAACTTCAAGCCTGGGCCGGCCGCAGCCGGGGGAAGTGACAGGCTGGGGGGTGACACACCGTGACACACCCAGCGGCGCCGGGAAGCGGGCCAGACCCTGGCCTGACCGGGGCTTGTCTTTCTGGAGAAACCCCTGGCAGTGGGTGTGGGTGTGGTGAAGTATCTTTCATTGGTCTCAGTTTTCCAAATTGAATTCCCACTAATTAAGCACTAGGGGATTTAGTTAACTGTGATCAATATATTGGGACTTTCCGGGGAAGGTGTAAAGGAAAAGAAGTGAGTTTATGGCCCTGATGGATTCTGCATGGTGCCGTAAAGTGAAGGAAATTAATGTAGTCAGGGGCTGAGGGATGGGTTTTTTAAGTTATATTAAAAAAATATATATGTAGGAACACTTTCTCAGGAAAAATGATCAAGTCTCACACTTTCACATTTTGAAGTGATCACAGGCTGATTTTGTAACACGTCTGGAAACGTGCATGTTTATAAAGGATCTGAAATGAGTAATTCCTTTGGAGGAATTTGGAGTTCATGATACCCTTTGGATAACCGAGTGCACACAGCAGTGTTACAAAGATAGGGAAGCACCGCTACCCCTCTGCAAATTTAGTTTGGGTCATGTGATGGAAAGCGATCTCGGGGGTTGCTAGTAATATTTGGACAAGTCAGGTGCCAGTATTTGCTAAGACATCCTAGAGTGGTTGTAAACTCTCCAGCGTAAAGGGCACAGTGAGTGCCACCCTGGAGACAGGCTGGTATGAGCTAACAGACATTCACGAAGCACAAAATGAATTCATTGTTTGCTGTTTGCCTTGTAGTGATATGTATGCATAATGTCCTATAGGTTGAGTTTGAATAACACTTCGCTACGCCCCAAACTGTTTGTACGAAACAGCTTAGTTATTAATAACACTCTGAAAGTTGAAAAAGCAAAGGTAGACTTCCAACATTTAGTCAACAAATATATATCGAGCTCTTACTATGTGCCAGGCATTGGGGATACAGCAGTGACCCATACAGACAAATTCATCACCCATCATGGTGCTCAAAACTTGCAATAATGCCTCCCAAGTTCCCAGGCATTTGCTAACCAATTATTATTTATGACAACTAGCACTTATATCCCTCTGCACTGGATTTTTTTTCACTTGGAGCTTAGGAAGATGCCAAGCAAAAGGCATCAATTTTCATCCCTTTCTCCCGTCCCCTCTCCCTTCCCTTAAGTCTCTGGAGCCATACTAGGCTCCCTGCTCCTCTTCCAACAGGACAAGCTTGGTCTTTCTCAGAATATTTGCACTTGCTCATCCATCTGCCTGCAACACTCAGCCCCCAGATGGGGGATAGCTGATTACAACTGCACCCGCACCTTTTTTTTTTTTTTTGGCCATACCACTGGGCATGCGGGGATCATATTTCCCAGACCTGGGATCGAACCCGCGTCCCCTGCAGTGAAAAACGCAGCATCCTAACCACTGGACCGCCGGGAAAGCCCACTCCTACCTTTTTTTTAGGTCTCTGCTCAAATGCCACTTTTTCAGAGAGGCCCTCCCTGAGCATCCCATAGGCAATAAATAAAATGCCACCACTCCATCATTATTTTTGATCTGTTTTTTCTTCATAGCAGGTATTACTCCTGACATTATGTATATACTGATGTATATGAATACACAGACATATTGTTTGTTTATTGCTTGTCTGTCTCATTAGGATGAACAGGGACTTTTTTCACAGCTATTTGTCTAATGCCAAGAATGGTACCTGGCAATAAATAAATATTTATTTATTTGCCTTTTTAAAATAAACATGTATTAATTCTCAATAGACATTTGCTGGATGAATGAATGAACCTCTGGCAAGCACTTCAGCTTGATGACCTCACCAAAGACAACACAACACTGGCCTCTCAAAGCATCCCCTTCCATGTTAAAGTTCATTTCACCAGCACTTACTGAGCACCTTTGTGACACAGAGACATCAACAAGTGCTAAGGAGTCAAAGGCAGTTAACATCTGATACCTGCAAATGGGAAAAGACTCGGAGTGATTTGGAAGCTGATTGGATTTTATTGTCACAATAAAATTATAGATACAGTATTTAAGCATTAATAGAGTTCCCCAAACAACAGAGTTAATATCACTTTCACCTTAGTCCAAATGATTACATGTCATGTGAAAAGAAATTGTTCACTTAACTGAGATACCTTCTTTGAAATTTAGAGTCTGATCATTTCTCCATCCCCTGAGTCAGAGAGAACAAACCTGTAGAAGAAGTGTCGAAACAGATTGTAGGGCTTCCCTGGTGGCGCAGTGGTTGAGAGTCCGCCTGCCGGTGCAGGGGAAGCGGGTTCGTGTCCCGGTCCGGGAAGATCCCACATGCCGCGCGGAGCGGCTGCGCCCGTGAGCCATGGCCGCCGAGCCTGCGCGTCCGGAGCCTGTGCTCCGCAACGGGAGAGGCCACAACAGTGAGAGGCCACTGAACCTGTGTGGAACTCCGTGGGCCCAACTGAATCCAACCCCGGATGGAATGTACAACACGTGTGAGTAGGGCTTGACGGTCCCAGATGCTTCTCTTCCCCGGCTCTGCCAGGTGTGGTAAGCTTTGTCCCTTGGGCAATAAGATTCTTCAAGGCAAGAGCCAGTATCTGTTTATCGGTGTATGCTCAGCACCTAGCACAATGCCTGGCATACAGTAAGCACTCAATAAACAGCTGTTGAAATCCAAACTCTCCTCCCTATTCCTGCAATCATTGTCCTAGTTCCAAGCATTACCATCTCACACCTGGATTAGTGCAAGAACCTGCTCAGTGGTCTTTGTCCAGTCTTCCTTTCCCATGCATTGGCCACACTCCCAGCTCCGTTAACTTTTTAAACACCAGTAGTGCACTACAGAATAGTTAGGAACAACCCATTACGTGAAGAAGGCATGAAAGCTTCAACTTCCCTTCTAGTTTCACTTCCCTTTACTCTGTCCCTTCTCCTATTGCCCCCAACCAGACGATGGGCATCGATTGCACTTGTTGCACTGAACTACCACACATTCCTGAATACTGTATGCTCTGCACTCTCAAGTGTTTGTCCTTGGGTAGAATAACCTTATTTGGAGGTCTCCTACTCAGTTGTCAAAACTCAGCCCAAATTACATCTCCTCTGTGAAAATTTCCAAAACTCTCTGAGTCAAAAAGTAACCTCATCCACTCCTTTGCTTTGTGTTTTCTTAGCCCTTTCTTTAAATCTCCACTTGGCTGTTTAAACTCTCACTCCACAAACATGCGTGTGCAAGAAATTATGTCCTTATTTCTCTCATTAAGTCTAACTTCAAGCCACCTCCCCAAGGGCTGGTGGGAAATAATCTCAGGCATTGTGGCCTGTCCCGCTCCCACCCTCCTTAGGATTTTACAAGGACCTGGGATTTTCACAAGGAAAGGACCTGTTCATACTCAGACTGTCTGAGATCATTGTCAGTATCCAAGTTTGCCGCTTTCTGGATAGGTGTCTTTGCTGAGGCGGGAAGAGCCAGGCCTTGGGGCCGTTGCATTCCCATTCCTGTCTGGGCCTTTGCCACATCCAAGGGACTGCAGACCTGTGACCCCACTGCCTTATTGCTTCTGCCTGTACTTCTTCCTCCTAGCATAATCTCCAACTTTGGAGAGGGTTACAGGGACCAGGCAGTTACCCTAAATGAGTGATGTTGGCTGAGAATAAGACCACAGAGAATAATAGGGACCACAGTGAATCGGAGGTTGTACCCCCTTAAAAGGGGCAGACATTACACAGCTCCAACTAATTGTAGCCAGGTGAAAAGGTAGCCCAGGACTGCCAGGTCATTGGATTTTTCCAGGAGAAGCTGAAGTCTAGATTTTAATGTGAAATCTACTCTCAAAATGTTGGCAACTATTTTTAAAAACCTCAAAACACTATTCCTTATAAATGAAGCATATCTGTCAAAGTATTAGCCTGGAGAAGCCCACTTTGAGACCTCTGCTTAAAGAAGGGGGCGGAAAAAAAGGCCTGATGTGAGGTTTCCTTCAAGCATTTAACTCCAAACTTCCCTGATGTAAGTAGCCCTGAAGTCATTCTTGAAAATGGGTGGAGGGAAAAAATGCAATGAGAACAGACACCGATAATGTCTCAATAAATTACCCTGTCACGCCTGGGACTCTTCACATTATGCTGTAATTCACTGGGTGTGTCTCCCACACCTGGTCACTCAAGCACTGCTGCTGCTCTGATGGGTACCACGTCTCCAGCCTCACTTGGCCCCGGCTGCTGTGACTGTTTACTTGTCCTTAGCTCCTTCTCAAGTTTCTTTTATGACCGTCCCAGACCTCTCTCCCACTTACCTCAAGACCTCTGCTTATCTCCCCAGTCTCCCTACTTCATCAGGAGAATTCAGACCATGGGGCATCATCTGCCTAACTTTCACCCTTCCTACCTCCGACCTCCCACACCCTTGCTTCCCTTCCTGCCACTGCAGAGGGAAAGGTAGCCTTTCTGCTCAGAGCCAGTCCTTCTATTCGTGCCACTGATAACTGTTAAAACTCCACTACCCTTTCCACACAGTGGGTCTGGATCTCTGTTAAGGGAGTTCCGTTACTCATTCATCATTGTATTCCTGGAGTCTAGTACACTGCCAGGGACAGGCAAGATGCCCAATACGCATTTATCGAATAAACGCTTTTTTTTTTTTTTTATCTGGGGGCTGTACCACAGTTCCTAAAAATTGTCTAGAGACATAAGACAACTGTTGACACCTGATGCTTCGTGGGTTATTGATATAGAGAGAGTAGTTTCCCCTGACTCTGAGAGTGGGCTAAATGTGGAGGAGATAATCCAGGAGGGAATGTGGCTGGCAGGCTAGGGAGTTCCTCCTGGGTCAGGTCGGTGCCATCCAGCTGTGAGTTTGCTGTATTAATACCTCCTATTTATCTTCTCTGATTACTGCTGGTGAGGCTGGCCTCTGGCACTTGCTGAGGGGAGCAATGGGGAAGCCTCCACGTCCAAGGTGTCACATTGTTCTCTGTCCCCTCAGGTTCCACCTGAGGACACCACACTGCATTAGCAGATTGTCCCTTGGGGAAAGACGATAGGCACCAAGCTTTCTTATTCCTTGTATATTTTGAGACATTTTTCTATTTTCTTTTCCTCTAATCTTTAAACCTTTAAAAAAATATTTTGATGGTATATTAAAGTCTGTATAAATTAATTATACTTAACTTTAATCCTACTCTCATATTCTATTTTACATCTTCCTTATTACCCTGTTCACCTTCAACCTTTTCTTCTTTTGAATTTCATCTGTTTAAAATTATTTCATAAATAACTTCATTCTTCTTTTAATTTTAACAAGTTATTTTAACCTTCTGGTATCCTTTCAAACTTTATTTTCTTGTTCTCATCTTTAGTCAGCTTATTTTATAGTCCATGTTGTACGTCCATTTTATGAGTTTTTATAATTCTCCTGGTTTAAAATTTTGCCTTACTATTCCTTTAAGATTTTCTTATTTCTCAGTTTTCAGCTTTTAATTGGTTTTAAATCTTTCAGAATCTTTTAGCATCACATTTTTTTTTTTTTTTTTTCAGTACGCGGGCCTCTCACTGTTGTGGCCTCTCCCGTTGCGGAGCACAGGCTCCGGACGTGCAGGCTCAGCGGCCATGGCTCACGGGCCCAGCCGCTCCGCGGCATGTGGGATCCTCCCGGACCGGGGCACGAACCCGTGTCCCCTGCATCGGCAGGCAGACTCTCAACCACTGTGCCACCAGGGAAGCCCCTTAGCATCACATTTTAATCTTTATTCTCTCTTCAATTCCTTTTTGACACTATAACTTTTCTACATTTTTTCTTATTTATTATCTGTCAATCAGTCTAGTCTAATTATTTGTAAGAAGCATATTGAAATTAAGAAAACTTCTCTGCCCCTGCCCGACTTCTGCCAACCATCAACTATAAGTACTTTTTTTGTTTTTTGCATTCATGTTGCCTTTTTGACACAGCATTCTGTGCAATCTTTAGTTTCATATTGTATATTTTTAAATCTATGGTTTCTAATTGCTTTAATTAATTTCTTTTGGTTGCAAGGAACAAACTTATTCCAATTACCTCAAGTGATGGACATTTTGTCATAAGAATGAATGTCAAAAGAGGAAGCAGGAATCTCACCCACTACGTAGGCCAGGCATCATGCCTATCCTATGGGACATCCTCAGAAAGAGCTGGAACTGCTGTGGATTTGGTCACTAGAACAAAACAAAACAAAATTCAGAAGCAAATGTAATATCAAAGTGGGAATTTTCATTCTATTGTTTGTTAATACATGTAACCTAACAAAGTCTCAGTTTCAAAGAAGAGAATCATATGGAGATCCAGGAATAAGAATCAAGCTACCCAAAAGGGGGAAAAGAAAGGTAAAAAAGTTCAGGTAGCTCCAGATTCCTCCATAGCAATATTTACTACAGAAGACAGAGGAGTACCATTGCTACCCAGAAGTGTGGTACATGAACAAGCAGCATTGGCATTATCTGGGAGCTTATTAGAAACGCAGAATTTCAGTTGCCATTCCATAGCTGTTGAATCAGAATCTGCGTTTGACCAGATTTTCGGGTGTTTTCTAGGCTGCTTCTTTGAACTTTGCTTGCAATTTTCTTTGGTCTTCTTTTTTTTTTCTTTTCCCTGAGAAAGCCTGTTTATGTAATTTAATTGAGATTGGAGATATTTGTCTGCACATTAGAACCACTTGAGGGATTTTTTTAAAAAACGTGCATGGATCATACCCTCAGAGAACTTGATATAATGGGTCTGGGAGGATGGCCAGAAGTCAATAGTTTTTCAGAAGCTCCCAATGTCCTTACAATATACAGCTAAGGCTGAAAATCATTGAATCAAGGAAAACCAAATCCATGAACCCGTCTTGAAAAAATTACTGAAGGATGGACACCAGACAACAAAGAAATGAATCAAAATAAAGAGTTCAAAACTGAAGAAGCTGGGTTGAAGTAATTATTGAATTAAATAAAAAATAAACTACAACTTAATACCTTGGAATTTTGGTTAAATAATATAATAATTGGAGCTCTAGAAGACAAACATGTCATCGTGTACCCCCTAAATTTCTACTTAGGTTTGGTGTGCTCTCTCAACAAATCCATTATTTTCTGGGTTTTCTATCATTCATTCTCAGGGGTTCACACAAGTGATGGCTGCTCCATGTCCCGCTTTTTGCCACCTCACCCCGGGCACACTCTTCTTCAGCTGAGAGACTTGACAATGAAAATGGTGACTTACCTTGCCAGTCTGCTCTGGGTTTCTAAAGATAGAGCCAGAAGTATGGACTAGAAAACTAGGGAAAGCCTTGTGATACTAGATCAGAGTTAGAGGGATTAGAATGAACTCATGATGATATTTATATAAACTGCACAGCTCCTGCCTCTCTGAGGCCCTGCCTTGCAGATTCCAGTGCTTCAGCTGCCCTAACCCCTGATCTCCTCCTCCTTAGCTCAGAGGGACTGCGGCTCTCTGCTTGGATTCCAGATTGCTACACTGCAGTCAGGAGAATTTCCCCAGGCAGACAGCCAGGAGTCATGAGGCTCACCTCTTAGGTTTCCCTGCCTTCAGGGGTTGATTGCAGGCTTGCGCTGCCGGCTCTGTCCTGCGTTGCTGCTTCTCCAACGTCTGAAAACTCTTGCCTTAGACATTTTGTCTAGCTTT
The DNA here is from genome assembly GCF_002837175.3 of Physeter macrocephalus. Lineage (NCBI taxonomy): Eukaryota > Metazoa > Chordata > Mammalia > Artiodactyla > Physeteridae > Physeter > Physeter macrocephalus. The sequence continues at coordinate 73,314,597 of NC_041219.1, read as the reverse complement.
ATAGTTAAAGCAAGAGGGTTAGTACCAGATACTTCATCATAGACAAAGTCAGAAATGCTGAACTATATATTTGATAATAGTATTGTATTAAAGTAAAATTTCCTGAAATTGATCATTATAATGTGGTTATGAAAGAACTCCCGTTCTTAGGATATACATGCGGAAGTACTTGGGATAAAGCTGTCTACAACTTACTCTGAAATGGTTTAGTCAAAACAATAATAATACAAATAGTATTAATTCGCAGATTTGTAGAGGGAGCAAGACAGAGAGAGAGACTGATAAAGTATATATGGAAAATGCTATTGGGGGGAATCTAGATGAAGTGTATACGGGAATTCATCCCACTATTTCTGTTAACTTTTCTAGAAGTTTGAAATGTTTTCAAAATAAATAGTGAACAAAACATCCCCTTGAGTGTGGACTGGGCTTAGGCTTCACGTCCAAAGTTAGTATGGAAAGAAAAAATAGTAACTTGATAGTGAAGAACCCTGGCAAGCACCACCTTCACTAGGTGATCAAGGTTGACATCACAAGTTGTAAGTCATGTGGGCGTCATGTACCCACTGATACTATGTGATGAGCAGATTTTCTTACTCAAGATTTATAACCCAAATTAAGAACTAATGGGGATCCTTAAATACCCTTTTCCTTAAATGCCTTTTCAAATAGGGTACATATTAGCCGTTCCACTTAGGTCTACCCAATTTAAGTAGCATCTGTCTCTAGAGAAATGAGGATGATATGTGTGTATTTATGAACTTTCTTCTAATTTTAGAGTCCTGAGAAATTTATGACATTGTGAAATCAGGTGCTCAGGCCATTGTTCCCCCCCTACCCAGCCCCATTCATCAGAGTGGTAGTTTGGGTCACCCTTGCCGTGTGGCCCCTTTACCTGTCGATGAAGGCCTCTTCTCGTACGGTTGCCCCGGCTGGAACCCAGATTACCCGGTTTCGAGGAATGGGTCAGCAGGTTGATGAGTTGGCGTGCCACGGTCCTGGCCACTTTGAAGGTCAGCGTGACTCCATTCCTTTCTAACCAGCAAACTCTCTGATGCCTGCCTATGGAGAGTAGCGTTCCTCTTCTGGGAAGTTCGTTGTGGTAAGAAGCCTAACGTGCTGGTTTTCCTCACAGGGTTTAGCACCAGCCTGCAAGACCTCTGGAATTTTAATACTCACTCCCCTCCCCACATTTGCGGCTTCAGTCATTTTTTTCTTTCTGGTTGTTGGGGAATATGTACCTTGGCAAAGGTAAAAAGTGAATTGCCCATCTTTACATCTGTCAAGCTCCAAAGCACTGTTATCAAGCATCCGAGGCATGTTTCAGGAATCTTTTTCCTTCAGTTTGCCTCTAGGTTTACAATAAACTGTAGTCGTTTTGTCTTAACCTTGATACTTTCTGCCCGAAGCACATGTGGTTGGTTGGAAGTCCGTGTCACCTCTTTCCTCTCACAGAGGGAGAATGTGTGCTCTCCAGCTCACACGGAGAGCAAAATAATTGAACCAGAATAGGGCAAAAATAATGTCTCCTAAATTCTATCCTTGAATTTTCCCCAAACGCCTTCACTGAGAATACTTCTGATGTACTTAACCTTTCTCATTCCTGCTCATGAAATGATATTGATTATATTGACCAGGTGGGCTATTGGGTTCTGGTTCATTATTAATCCAGATATCCCTAGTACCTAGCACCATGCCTAGCATTCAGTAAATATTTTTTTAAATTAGTTAATTCATCCATTCACTCATTCATTCATAAAATGAATGGCCCTTCTAAAGTTTTAATGTCTCTAATATTGGAAATAGGTAAAATTGGGTGGTATTGACAATTTATTACGCAGTTGAGAAAAGCATTGCATTACCTTTTACTTCATGGGTTGAAAATGTTTTTGAGGAATTTCTATCTTGAGAGAATAGTATATTCTACATTTATTATAAATTGATAATAAATTAACTAGATAACGTTAAATAAATTTTACAATAGAGCCTAAAGGGGTAAACTGGTAAAACACTGTATCATGTTTTATAGCTGAAAAAAATAGTTTTCCAGGTGAATATATTCAGTACCCTGTAGGGAGAAAAATGTAGTGAAATGGGTCTGAGGTACCTGATGCTCATAACTCTCTTTTTCCTTTAGACACTAAGGTCCCTATGATTGCAGACCTCATGGGGCTCACAAAACTCCCTTGTGGTGCCTGCCAGTGTTATGAGACCAGGCACCACAGGGGCTCAAGACCAGCTCAGGCGAGTCAACTTTAACAGAGATTGCTACTGGTTATTTCCTTTCTCATGCTGGACAATCCCCTATGGATTCAGCAACTCTCCCCTCACCAGACCTTCTGAAATCCATAGTAAGCAGTAGGTTATTAGATCACAGTAGTGGAATGAGTCTGAAGATGGCATCTCCACCCCCACCCCCAATACAGAGATTTTTGTCCTGGGGGTGCGGTGGAAGAGTCTCATCTTGTGACCTTCTTCTGAGTCTTGGCATCTTGGACCGATAGTACTTGCTCACTAACCCTGGAAGGATTTCCATGTGGAGCGGAGTATTCCTGACATGTTACTTTAAGGATATTGCTTAAATCTAAAAGTGCTCTCTCCAATACTCATCTTCAGTAGACAAGACATTTCCAGATTATACAAATCCTACATATCATCTAGGGAAAAGTAATGTATCTAGAATGTACAAATGCAGTAATCAGCATACAGGTTATCATCAGGTAATTCTATCCATGTAAAAGTGTTGTCTGGACAGGCAAAGCAAAGGCAAAAATAGGCTAAGGTCTTGGCCTCAGAACTCTTTCCCCTTAAGCTGGGTGCTCGGCATAGCTCACCCAGTTCCATTTCAGCATTTGAATTGTAAATTCTGCTGAGATTCAAAAAGCCTGGGGTGCAAATCCTGGCTCCACTACCTAACTGCATGAACTTGGGAAAATCGCTTACACGTCTTTCTGTCTGTTTCCTTATCTATGTAAAGAAATGATGATGGTATAAGGTCCACCAGAGTTTGGAGCTCCGTGAACGTTCAGATGCTAAACAAACATTTGCTGTAGTTGGTTCTTAGGAGGCAGTCTAGCATAGAGGTCAAGAGCATGGACTCTGAAGTGAAGCAGTCTGGTCTGAGTCTCACTTATCAGCATCATGACCTTAGGTGTTACTTCCCTAATTCTGTGTTTCCTTGCCTGTAAAAAGGATGATTTTAATGAGCTAGAATAGCTATAAGGATTAAATGACATAATCTAAAACCTCCTGTATTTGCATTTCTTTCTGGGTGAGTTCTGTGGCCATGAACTGCTGTGGGAAGCCCGGAAAGACGGAAGACAGATGGGGCCTCCGTTGCGGATGATGGGCCTGCATAGCCCAGCTGCGTTGGGCCCTATCTGGGGCCACAGCGCTGCACAGGGCTCTGCAGCCCATTCCCACACGTGAACTCCTGTGAGGTGCCGTGGCCCTGTTCTTCCTGCTCCCCAGACAATGTGAACAACCTGCAGCCACTGGATAGGTTGTAAAACTAGTTTTCTTGGTGTCTTGCCATCTAGTCAGTTCTCACGTGAGTGTCTTTCTGGGTCAGAGGATCATATGAGTTCTTGGGTTCACTGTGGTCAGAGTCAATAGCCACCTAACAGGAAGTTGCCTCATTAACGAGATAATTCAGAATTTCTTTGGCACTTCAGTCTGTTGCTGGGTAACAAACTCCAATATCTAAAATCCACACAGATCTTCCATTTTTCTAACTAGCACAATTGAATATCGCTTAGTCAGGAACATCCTAGGAGTCCCAGGCTGTCAAACACCCTTAATTACATTCAGACTGATTGGCCTCTCATATCTGGAGCCCTAAACTGCTAGGCAAGTCACCTGAGTCTAGTCAGGTCATGATGGCTCTTCCTGAGTTAGGCAATTGTTCCCACGAACAATCTTCATGTTTCTGGTGTGGAAAAGAGATGTGACAGTGGCTATTTTCTATGTGTCTCTTACTGTATATGCTGGGCACTCTGCTAAGCACGTAACATGTACTAATTTATTAAATGTATGAGGTAGGTGCTACCATATAAGGAAACCCAGAGGTTAAGCAACTTGTTCCTAGTCACACAGCCACCCTTCCCTAGGCTTGTTTTGCCCTTTGCTAGTCCATACCTGATTTTAGCAACAAGTCAGAGGGAAAAAAAAAAATCCCCATAGTAACATTTAATTTGTCTCCAATAATTGCTGAAGACTACTTCTTTCTATCACTAAATTTACTATAAAGAATTTGATTCCAAACAGTCGTATAAAAGAACTTTAAAAACTGGACTAATTTTACAGTCATGTAATTCTGACTCTAAAAAAATGTATATTTGTGTCAAAAATAATGTATCATCATTTTATTAATGAGTTTTTTTCCTTAAAAGTTGCTTTATCCCCCTAATGTGAAATCTTATTAAAGTTTTATCCTTATTTTTTTCTTGCATGTCTATTTTGATTTTGGCTTCCTGGGACCTAACCTGCCTAATATGCATAGGATACTCATTAAATGCTTCCAAAATACCCAGAGGAAAATTTCACCCAGCCAATTGTTTTGTCACCTATAGTAATATCCTTTTAAATCCATATTTTTTGTTTTGTTCTGTTTTTCGAGAAAGAGCTTTTCTTTAGGGTAGCAATGATTTTGTTGCTATTTAGACACTATCTATTTAACAGTAAAATGTCTTACACCTGGTAGGTACTTAGTAATACTTAATGAACAAAATAAATTAATTAATATGTACTTTTCACAATTCTATATTAATATCATATCATATGAGAATGCTTAATTTACAACTGTTGGTTTAAAAAATTATTAATCGGAAAAAAATCTGTTCATGGGCTAGCTACTAACCATTTCTTGTTACTAACTATTCCCTTCTGTGAAAACATCAAGGGTAGGGTGGGGAGGGAGGGAGGGATGGTGAGGTAAGCTACACATGGAAGGGGAACCCTTAGAGCCTTGGATCTCAAACCTATGAGACTCAAAGCCTCCTTTTTATAACAAATAGTTTGTTATCCTCCTTTACTACCCTGAAGCAAAATCCATAGAAAATATAGTCTATAATACACATAATTAAAAAAATATATAATACCTTCACTGTAATATAAAGGAGAAATAAAAGGAAAGAAATATATATATGAAAATACATAAATATAGCTCTACTATAAAACATAATGAAGTAGTCAGATACTTACACTGATAAAATGTTGGAATTTAAGAGACGTAGGAAAATCTGCAAGTTGATTCTTCTTATATTTAACGTTATGAATGAAGACTGAAAAGGTATACTTAAATGTACACATAGAATCAACATGAATCAAGAGTTACTGCCACAAACTGTTGCCAGTGTACTTTATGGAGGACTCAGTTCCACAAGCCAAGATGCTGCTGGTGACATGATCTTCATAGACTTAGTTTCTAGGCTCATAAAATTATACACTTTTTCACCAGTAAATTTAAGGCAGGGAGTTAAAAGCTGTGAGACACATGTGATGATACTTTTTTATTGTTTGCAGCTGCTCTGTACGTTGTGGAAGGTTTACCATCCCTGCTCTTCACTGTATTACATGGTGACTCCGATCACTGGGACCACTGGAAACACCCGTGCAAATTTCCAAATGCCCCTCGTGGGTAGAACCGCCTTCGTAGAGAAGCACCTCCCTGGAGGTTTGTAATAAGCTGGGATACTTTTTTTTTTACTAAGTCTTGCCAAAGAGTCTGGAATACCCAACTGTGGTTTCCTAGTTTATTGCTTCATTGAACTTTCAATCCACTTTTTATAAAATTTTTATTTGGGAAATCTTGTTGGAGCAATTGAATACAATATATATGTTTGAGCCAACTCATCTGTAGGGCAATGCCATTCTCACTTCAGGCTAACTGAATAACTTTCCATATCCGGGCAAATATAGTCATCTTTGCAAATTATTTCCTATAAAAATATGGACTTTAGATTCTTGTTTATATTTAAGACATTCTAATTCTTCAATGATTCAAGGCAAGTTGAGTGAGTGTGGACTTTGTAATGGTTTATCCCTTGTCTTGTCAGTTTTCCTCTGAAATCGGCACACCCTTCATGAGTTACAAAATTATCACTTGACAGCTGCTAAGTGGCCTCAGTGAAATGAGTTGTTCCTTTTGATCAAATCCATAGTAGATAAAAATAACCAATGGCTTCTAGGCTTTACAGAGAAACTAAGTTTAAAACTTTCAAACTATTGTTACTTTGTCGCTTTAGAAATGAGTCAGGGAGTGCCAGCAAATAAAATACGTTTACTATTATTTCTTTTTTTGGCAAAGAAACACTTTAAGTCCTTGGAGTAAGAGGCCCATACGCTTTCAAATCCAATGCAGCAAGGCAGATTAATATAAAGATAAACAGCCAGCTTCTTCGGTAGTGAGTATCTTCATTTTCTCCGGGTCTCTTCAAGTAAGGAATTACCCTAATCCTGCAGCGTTGGAGCCCCAGAAGGTTGATGGACGGTAGCTGCTGCCCCCTAGTGTAGGATTCCTTGTTACTGCACACACTGGGTTGGAATAACCAGAAGCCCACTGCCAAATGCATAGGAAATAAACAAAGGCGCTGTGTTTAAATGATGCAGATAATTGAGAACTTTTAAAAGTATATCATTCTATTAGAACGAGTAGTTATAACACTTTTTTTGTAACTGTTTGACGAAAAAGTCGTTTAAGTGTTTTCCTGTCATTGCTTAGAGTTTGACGTTCTCATCATCATTTTCTGCTCTTCCCACTTCAGGGCTGGCTACATAATTTGCAGGGCCCACTGATAAATGAAAATGTGGGATCCTTTGTTTAAAAAAACAGGACAAGAGAGCCGTTAAAAGTACTAAAATATGTACCAAAATATTTTTCCTTTCTTTTTCAACGTCTCCCTTGACTTGTTATGGTGGTTTTTATTTGCTATTTAATGTAAATAATGTAAATTTTTAATTAGTTGAATGAATTTTATCATTCAATTTTATCTTGTGCCATGCAAATTTTAAGTGCAAATATAAGAACAAATATAATTGTATTAAGCGCAAATTAACCTACACTGTGAAATTACTGAAACTATACAATTCATATTTTGTAGCTCATACACACTTATGTATTTTGTTCTCCCCAGAACAATGGAAATGGTAAGCAAAAGTACTTCAAATGTTTTTATTTCACTTCCTGATTCATGCACATTCAACCAACATTTTCTCTACCTTTGGCTTACTGATAAGTAAGGACTGAATGGAGAAGGGACTGTGTGGGTTGCCCGATCGTTCCCTTTTCTTCTATGTCAAAATATGCAGCATAAGTGCTTGGCTAGGTAACAGGAGGAGGAAAGAATATGATAGGGTTTCTTGGTCATTTGTGTTTCTTAAAACACCTTTGCCTTCTGTTTGCATTAGGGGCAAGTTATGGGTCCAAAGGAAAGAATGGCCTCTTGGGGCTCTCAGTGCCCCCATTTACTCAATCATAGATGTAGCACACTTGGGGACTTCCCTGGAGGTCCAGTGGTTAAGACTTCACCTTCCAATGCAGGGGATGCGGGTTCAATCCCTGGGAGGGGAGCTAGGCTCCCACATGCCTTGCGGCCAAAAAACCAAAACATAAAACGGAAGCAATATTGTAACAAATTCAATAAAGACTTAAAAAAAAAAAAAGATGTAGCACACTTAGCTTGTACTAGCTTTGAATGTCGCTGAACTCCCTGGTGTTGTGGGCCCACTGGAATTCTGTGTTCATGGGACGTGGAGAATGCTGTCTGCAGATGGGGAGCTAAGGAATGATGGACACGCGTGTTTTATCTCCTCTGCTCATGTGCTCGCTCCACTGTTGCATCTAACTTCACTTACAATCCACAAGGTCAAAAATCAAATTATCAAGAATTTCATGACAGTGACAGCAGAGCATTAAATCAAGCACAGGGAGGGCCCCTCTGAGTTCAGGACCTTGTACAGGTTGCAGGCCCATGAATCTGGCCTCTTGTAACTTGAATCAGTTCCACAAATGTACACTCAAAATCTGTTTTGCTTGTTTGGACTTCCATTATTTCCAAATGGGAATGTGTAGTTCAGGGTCTTTGGGAGAATGTGGAGGGACTTTTCTTAGTGTACAATCACCAGTCAGCAGTTAGTTGCAGGCAGGGACAGCTGAAGTGGGATTCTGTGGCTGGAGCCTCGTGCTTGGGCCCTGGCCCGGGGGGATGGGGGGGAAGGTGGGATGGGGGTGTGTGTGGTGTGGTACCATGGTTTCATTCAGAGCCATCATTCTGAGGTGGGGATACAGATCATTATTGTAGGGACTGTGAGAGAAGGTTTACTACATCTAACGGGGCATGCTCTAAAAGACTAGAAGGATATTTGCTGTAAAGAAATAATCGTGGGCTTCCCTGGTGGCGCAGTGGTTGAGCGTCCGCCTGCCGATGCAGGGGACACGGGTTCGTGCCCCGGTCCGGGAAGATCCCACATGCCGCAGAGCGTCTGGGCCTGTGAGCCATGGCCGCTGAGCCTGTGTGTCCGGGGCCTGTGCTCCGCAACGGGAGAGGCCACAACAGTGAGAGGCCCGCGTACTGC